>NW_015537979.1:821517-834717 GCF_001515605.1 Sinocyclocheilus anshuiensis | reverse complement strand
TAAACTGCCAATGAAAAATTCTTCTGAACATTCATTAATCTTAGGTATTCCAATATTTAATAACACGTTGTTAAAATCGAAAGTTGCAACTGTGTTATTTAATGAGCTAACATGAACTAAGACTTGTATTTTTTAAACAAAGATTAATAACTTCTGTAGCAAATGTAGCTATTGCTCATTGTGAATGTTAATGCATTAACTAAGGTTAACTAATGAGGTCTTATTGTAAAGTGATACCTATTGGTCTTTATAGTTCTTTTGCACTTTAATCTGTGTAAAACTTTTAACTTTATACATTTTTTATGTATTACTTCATTGCATTTAAATGTTCAGTTATTTTTGTTATAAGAAAAAAAGTTATTAAACCTGTTATACTGTATTGACAGCACTTTTTTAAAACTAAATTTCAATATCGTGATAATACCGTATACCGTGATAAAAGCATTAGCGATTAATCGCAACATGAAAATTTGATACCGGCATATCCCTAATATGCATACAACTTCAGCTAAATCAGAAAATAATTATGAATTGCCCCTTAGTTTCTACACAAATTTTTATGGAAGCATATTTCTGCCACAAAATAAAAATACAAAAAAAGTTCATTTTGACTATCTCACAATTTCAAGTTTATCTCACAATTCAGACTTTTTTCTCAGAATTGTTTGTATCTTGAAATTCATACTTTTTTTCTCAGAATTGCGACCTCATATCTCACAATTCAGACTTTTTTTTTCAGAATTGCGACCACATATCTCACAATTCAGACTTTTTTTTTTCTTCTTCAGAATTGCGACCTCATATCTCACAATTCAGACTTTTTTTTTCAGAATTGCGACCACATATCTCACAATTCAGACTTTTTTTTTTCTTCTTCAGAATTGCGACCTCATATCTCACAATTCAGACTTTTTTTTTCAGAATTGCGACCACATATCTCACAATTCAGACTTTTTTTTCAGAATTGCGACCTCATATCTCACAATTCAGACTTTTTTTTCAGAATTGCGACCTCATATCTCACAATTCAGACTTTTTTTTCAGAATTGCGATCACATATCTCACAATTCCGTTTTTTTCTCAGAATTGTGACGTTATTTATTGCAATTCAGACATTTTCCCTCAGAATTGCGACTTTGTATCTCGCAACTGCGAGTTATAAACTTAGAATTCTGACTTTTTTTTCAGAATTTAGAGTTTTTATCTCACAGGTCAGTTTCTTTTCTCAGAATTGTGACTTTATATCTAGCAATTGTGAATTATCAATCATGAGATGTAAATGTGCAATTGCAAGAAAAAAAGCCCAAATTGTGAGATAAAAGGTTGCAATTACCTTTCTTATATTTTTATTCCATAACAGAAAAAAAAATAAAATTTTAGTATTATACCATTAATAACAAAATAAGTTTTTTATGCATTTCCTATCTTATTACTTTGGGTGTAGTTTGCTCCATGTAAAATCTTCATTGGTAAGCGATTTTACCAATTCTCTAGGATAACATCTACAATGCATTATGAGCTGTACTATCAAAACAATTTGACAGTTACATTATTCTAAACTCTAGTTGCATTATCTATTCTATTGTGCTGTTAACTGCATTTTGTCTGCTTTTCTTTCCCTTTTGATTTTACAAACTGAGTGCCAATCAAAATAATTTTCTGCGGTAATGGTAATGATAGAGCTTAAACATTTAACTCAGCATATTCCTTTGCCACAGCCATGCAGAGCGGGGCAAAAAAGAAAAAGGGAGGAGAAAATATTTGTTGACGTTAAATGTTGTGCATTCAGTTGAGCACTACAGTAATTTGGTTAATCTGCCAATTGCTAGAAGCAGCCAGATAGAAACCAACATGGACAGGTTGTGTGACATACCCAAATCCTGAAAAAAAAATGAATAAATAAAATAAAATGAACTACATTAAATATGGGTTGGCTTGCAACAAGGATCAACATGGTCTGTACTGGTTACAATATGTACTGTAAATGATTGGTTGCTGAGAACCCATCTAAATTCAAGAGATATTTAGAAAACAGCTATAATTCAATGTTAAACAAAGTCAGTTTACCTACATTATGTTAATACTAACACTGATATTAAACTACAAGAACTACTGACTTAAAGCCACTTCTCATTGTTTAATAAGCAGATGCTGTTTCTCAGGGATAGTGAATAATAAGTGAATAACTGTGTCTTGCACAGTGGTGCAGTAACTCCTTCACTCTGATCCAGCGGGGCACAGAGCTCTTGAGGTTCAGTTACAAAAATGATCAAGATGCAGAAAAAGAAAGAAAATCCGAGGCACAGGAAAGGACTCGCATAAAGTGCAAGTGAGTACATTGCTAGAAGGCAATCAGTTTGATTAAAAATACTTTTGGTTTAAAAATATGAACACACAGGGAACTGTGTCATGTATGTCTGCACTATGTTTGTACTTTCTTCTACACTGGAAGCTCCTGTCGTCAAGTCAAATTCCTTGTGTGTGTAAACATACTTGGTAACAAAGCTCTTCTGATTCTGATTCTGATTCTGATTCTGAACAAAATGAACCAAACTGTTCCAACAGCCTTCTTATTTTAATAAACTGCTTCAAATCATAATTCAGAAGACTGCTGAGTTCTGAGTGTGAGTGCTGCTAATTCACAAATGGTGTGCTTTACATATCTACTGCAAATGAAAGGCAAAGCTTAAAGAGTGACGAAAATTTTCAAGAAGGAGAAAAGGGAAAAAAAATGAGAGAGAGAGAGAGATTGTAAATTTATGTTCATCCACAATTTATCTGTCTACATTAATGTACATTATTGTCAACAATATCATGAATGCAAATACAATTTTGAAAAGGCTTATATTTCACATGCCATTTTTACATTTTAATGTCTATCCAAACATGCAAAAATGAATGTGGTGTACCTGGGTTTTTTAGTATCACCTAGATACTATTAGTTACTTTAATTAGTTTTTACTCTTATATTTTCTGTTTTCATTATAATTTTAGTTAAAGTTTTGGTAATTTTGTTTTGTGTTTTTGTCATTTGTATTAGCTTTTTTTTTATATGTCAATATAATTTTCATTCATTTTTATTTTAGTTATTTTAGTATAGCAAGCCTTGGCAACTAGCTGAAATAAAATGTCGGGTGGTTTTTTTTTGTATTTTATTTCAGTTAAAGTTTTGTTTCAAATTAACAAACTTGCTTGTTTTATGGTTTAATTTCTATGTAAACTATAATAACCCTGATGTGTATATTTTACTTGTAATTAAGAATGTGAATGGCTTACCCCATTTATTTGACATTGACAGTGCTACTGTTAAAGTTAATAAGTATTGACACATTTATCATAAATGCACAAAACCATTTCACAGCAACTACACTGTGATGCTTTGAAACACAAAACCTTCTTATACTTTCATGTTTCAATTCAAATTTATTCATAAAATCTGACACCATTCTTGACGCACTTATCTGGGAAAAAAAAAACAAAAGCCGGTCTGATCAAAGTTAAACTACAAAATGCTATAATCTAGTGATCTACCGATACTGATTTTTTTTTATAACCGATACCAATACCAATTATTTGCATGTTTATGTGCCCGATCGCCGATATGCAGAACCGATATTTAAAACATTTAAAACATTTTATTTATAAAAAGCATCAACAGCAACAACACTAATATTAACAATAAGAAAAATATTAAAAATATTAAAAATAAAAATATAGAATAATAGGCGTTTATCGGTGAATCCGATATCCGTTCGATATCCGATTATGGTAAAATGCTTACATATCGGGAAAAATATCGGTAAATCGATATATCGGTCGATCTCTACTATAATCTCATAATAAATGACCCTGTAGCAGATTTTATCTAGTATCTTGCAATAATAAACATATTATATCTTTTTAGAAGCTGTCATTCAATGAAGCATAATAAAACCCCCTCATTTCTTGAGCAACGTCTACAGAACAAATGCCAAACACCGAGTGACAGAGCTCATTCTTAGGTATTACGCTTTAATGTTTTTGCATAAACAAAATACTCTTGGTTTAAGAATAAACACACACAGGGGAAAAAAAATGAGCAAAAGTGTTCCACCAGCCTTTTTCTTCACAACAGCCACCAGCTTGTTTTAATAAACTGTTTCAAATCACAATACAGCAGACTGCTGAGTTCTGAGTGTGCTAATTCACAAACGCTGTGCCTTAAATATCTAGTGAAAAGGAAATGCAGTGCTAAAAAATTAATATCATAATAATGCCAGTCAAATTATAAACTAAAATGAAAACCAAAAATATACATTATGCATGAATAAAATACTGTAATGCAAAAAATAGCATTCTCTTTACTGTAATATATCTGGATTTTACTTTTTAATTTGTCTGTAATTCTTCAGACATTCTTCTGATTCTCTTTTCGATTGTTATTAGTGTAATAGATTGGTCCAAACACATGACAAATTAACAAATGAACTTTGTTAATGAATAAAGCTTAAAATTCTAATAATATACATGTTATTTCACAACAGGATAATGAGAATAGTGTGTGTGTGTGTGTGTGTGACTAATTTAAATGATAAATAATATATAGTCTATATATTTAGTCGTTAAGGGTAAATGTGACCTGGAAATGATTTTGTGAGATTCACTCAACAATAACTAGAAAAAATTTGGCTTGAAAATGGGGATGGAAAAACGGGAACCATGAAACAGCCTAATGTTATTAATAAACTTGCTTGTAAATGTCTTGCTTGTAATCCATTCATTAAAGAAAAACACATTATTTGATTAAATTTTCATTGCGTCCCTAAAGATTTTTAATGCACTCCTACATTTTTCAAATCAGGAGCACATTCATTGGGGGAAAAAAAAATTAAGCGTCAATGTCTGCCTATATCAAATTCAACAAAACTTTATTAGTTTATCAATTATGAAAAAATCCATCTAACAAAATTATTTTATTCCAATTTAGTAATACTGTGTACTTCTAAAATGGAGTCAATTTGTTAAGTACATTTCTTTGCTGAATATCAAAATACTTATATAAGTTATGTAGAGAATAAGCAATCATAAATAAGTGTTGTCCAGCAGTACAATATATATATATATATATATATATATAAATCATGCTGCTGAGCACATAGTGTGTGAGACTTTACCATTCTGCTGTGGCTTGCTGTCATGTTGGAGCCGCTAAATTTGAAGAGTGTGCCGTTCATATTTGTAGGCGAGAACTGGAATTTAGGCTCACTGTATTCTGTCGCCGATGCCGGAGCTACAGAAGATGCAAACAAAGTTACAAATGACATAATTATAATAATTCACTAGTGTCTACACTAGCTAATTAAACATGGCACCTTTAGTAAATGTCTAGTACACAGTCTAGTACACCAGTTTGGCTTTGTTTGTTTGTAGGGATGAAAATGTGAAAGTATATATAAATATGACTATAATAATAATAATAATAAATATAAATAATATTATTATTATTACTAAATAAAAAACAATAAAATAAGAAATGTTATTATAGTAAACAAATCAAGCATTTGAGAAAAAATATAGAATCATTTAATTTTATCTTACAGTGCTAACTGTAAATGTAAAATTACAATATTAATGTCTATTGCTGTCCTAATTTATTCATTTTAAAACGTTAAAACACCAAACGCTTATTTTAACAAACTCAATTTGAAACACTAGACATTTATTATAATAATCGCATTAAGCCATATCATGATTTTGGTTTTATTTCGATCAATTATGCAGCACTATCCAAATGTCTCACTTATATGCAATATAACTTTAATTTTCAAAAATGTTATAAAGAGACAAATAATTACTAATAAATAATTATCGTATATGTACTAACCCTTTATAATAGCATTAACAAACATCATTACATTAACATCATTAGTGTTAGCAGAGCGTCATGCTATCCTCTAAAACTACTTTAAACTACAAAAATTACTTTCTAATTCTTGTACAATTATACATGCAGTTTTACGACTACATGTTCATTGAGAAACTACATATTCAAATGCTATTAAAATGCACATTTTCTTTTAAATATTAACACAATTTTATCCAAACATTCGGTGCAGAAAGATTCATTTTTATGTTTTTTGTTTGTTTTTTTAATCAGCAACCCACATTCAGACAGGCTGAAATATCTTTAAACTTCATATATACTTGCACATGGAATATTGATTTGTTAAGAATTATAAGTCTGTTATTATAATCAAATCCAATCTGCAACTGTGTTGAACAAGACACATTATAATCTTATCATTCTCTTAGCAAAAATCACTGGGATATTAAATGCAATTCAATTAAATGCAAATCAGCAAACTTCTGAACTAGACAGCAGGTCACTTCTAAACACTGGCTGGATCCCAATATTGCGTCTGTGTCTCAAAGCTTATAGTGAGTGGCCTACCAAGACAGCATTTTGGGCAGCATAAGCTCACAAAATGATGTGGAGCTAGTACAGTACATTCCAGTTTTACAGTAGCAGTTCTATGATTTTTTACAATTGAGTCTGTATACTGCGACCTCACAGACACAATAATCACAAGTGTCTGTGTTACAGTCATCGCTTGTATATTTATAGATGATATGTAATAGTGTGATGGCCACAGAGTGCTACGCTGGTGCTTAGATTCCCAGCACGCACGGTGGCATGAATAAATGACGTGGTTGCATTTTTTTTTAAATGTGTGAACCCTTGTGAAAAAGAAGCGTTTAAATGCAAAAAATACAAGATTTACTTTGAAGCACATTTGAAATGTTTTAATAATATTTTGTCATGCTTTAAAGAAGTACACACATTTTGATCCCTTGACTAACATACTACAGCACATGCAAAGTACTGAATTATTTGTGTTATTACACATTGCATTTAAAGTTGATATATTTAAATGAAGTAAATGCAACTTCATCATTACAAATGTGTGATTAAATATATATATAAACATACGACATCATTTTAAATAGAATGGCATTAAAGCATATTCTAGTTGATCATAAACGCTTGTCAGTACATTCAGCAGTGCGCTTAAATCATATTTCAAAGACAATAGAAGTATGATGAATAGTATATGAATAGAATAGTAAGTATTATGAAATTATATGTAAAGATACCTAAATGGGTCTAAAAGCTTTTTAAGATTAATTTATTCTAAGAATAAATTTTCATTAAATTGTTCAATAAATAACATGTAATTAAGTGTTGGAAAACAGTTCACATTTAAGTATATTCTTTTAAAGTACATAATTTCCATAATTATTACTCTTTAAGTATGCTAAAGCGTACTTCTTTTTCACAAGCGAAAGTTTGTTCTGTTGCAGTTTTCGCTGTCATGTGTACTTACTTTGTGATCCAAGTTATTTTAATCAATAATTATGTTTTTGGAAAATTCAATATTGTTGACCTTTGTGTATTTGATGCTGAGTGTTTACAACTCATACTAAAAGTTCACTAGAGATAAATAAATAAATAGTGTTGCATGCCCAAAGGGATAAACAATTAACAATGTTTAATAAATAATAACTAGACGAGTCCCAATTGTTTATTAAAAACTGATATTATTAGTTATTCACTACACAGTACAATTGCTATGCAAGTTACAGTACGCTTATACTTGCTTCCAGCCAAACGGAACATTAATAAATCATGATGATTTCAAAACACAACTAAACTATATCCCACAATGTATGATTATCTTTACAGTAATTAGTTATGAAACAGTGACCAGGAATTTATTGACTTCACTGGAAACATTCTTAATTGTAAAATTAAACATTTCACTGCAACATACTTATACTGTATTTAGGATGCATGCAGCATTTTGGGACAAAATGTGAGTATGTCAGCCCCAACAATGCAGTCTATGTAGGCTTCTAGTTCTAGTTCCCTGTCAAAAACTCTTTATAATATTTATATTGATTACAAAAAAAATGAATGCAGCTTTGCTATAAAGACCGGCTTCAACTTGCTAATGAACAAAATGTTTTCAGATACTGCCAAACAAGCAAGTTTTTTTTTTTTTTTTTTTTTTAAGTTGTAAGATTTATTTCAGCCGTCTTTCTGGCATTATAGCTAACGCATGTGTGCATATAAACAGCGCACTTACATGTTGGCGACGGGATTGAGTCATTCTTGACCATCTTCGACTTGCTTCTCTTAATGGACTTCACCTGCTCCAGGACGCGCTGCTGCCCCGTCTGCTGTTTTTTGTCGGACGGCAGCACCAGAGAGGTGTCCTCCGTCGAGACGGTGCTCAGAGTCGAGCGAATCGGTTCGACAGTCATCGCTGCTCTCGGTGGTTCTGCCAAACCCGACGGGCCGTGCTTCGACAACACGAGTGTCCCGCGCGGCTGCTGATGTAGAGAGTTTGTGCGCTTCAGTGGGGAACCACACCTAAGGTCGCGCCCACTCGATGTGTCGCGCTGCGGACCAATCAAAGGCGCACATTCACATTTAAACCTGTCAATTACCTGGCGTTTCCTAGCAACCCGGTTTAATAGAGCAGTTGTTGTTCACGGGCATCTATCTATCTATCTATCTATCTTTGAATTATAAGTAGGGTCATAAAAAATGTGTTTTGTTTTTGTTTGGTACATATGATTGAAAATATTTGACTGAAATGTATTAAAGATTGAAAAGTTTCTTTCTATAGTAGAATATAGTTAGCAAACCTTTGTGTTCCCCTGAAACCTTGGGTTCAAGTTTTGGGAGGAAAACTTTTGTGTTCTCTCGCAGAATTCTTGCGTTCCAAAGAGAAACGTTGCATTCCCTCGCAAAAGAGCCGTTCCAAAGAGAAACGTTGCATTCCCTCACAAAAGAGCCGTTCCAGATAACTGAAATTACATTGATTATAATGTTCCAAATTTACATACCCTTGATTAAAGCAGTAGCCTATTATGAGTTGCATGTCTGCTTGCAGCATTTGTGTGATAGTTGTCTGTGAGTTAAAGAATTGTGGTTCAACTATTTCTGCCTATCTATAGAAACGTGTTTGTTATAGGCCGTCATGAAAGTGTGATATGCTGTTATTGGATAGTGTCATGTTCACATGCTCCAGTGGCTGAGCCCCGATAATGCATCTATTGACGGAATAAGGTTGCGCTGCTGAGGCGAGGCTCACGCAGCCTCTCCAGGAGAAATCAAAACATGCAACACTAAGAAACTCCGCATCCTGAGGTAAACATTCAAAATGGAAAGTTTTTATATTTAAAATGCAGTTAGTTAGGCAACATCACACAACGTTTTCACCATTACGACTGTTTAATAGTTCTATAAACTTAATTTCGTTGAAAAGTATCATTTCCACCATCATTTCTTGTTTGTATATTCAAAAATATTTAAAATAATCTCATAATATTATTTAATGCAGTTGTATTTTTCAGTGTAAATGATTTAATTTGGTAACGTATAGATAATCACTTTATTATAATTGAATTTATAGATCAAATGTAAGAATCTAAAATGAAAGTATTAATGAGATTAGTGGGAAAATGCCCTCTATAAAGGTAAAAAAATATGTTTTATATGTCACAGCTGATAGAAAACTGATGAGAATGTTGCTTCAGAATAAATCATATTTGCAAAAAACAAAACACATACACACACACACACACACACACATATATATATATATATAAGCTCGATACCATAGAGCCCCCCCACATAACAAATCACAATTTAACCCCTGCTTACCAGAACGACACAGTATAACTCTACACACTTCAGTGTATAAGTATAACAGTGCATCACCGTCCATGACTCAGTCTGCTGTGATGATCAAACACAGAAAGTGCTGTAACTCTATATTATAATTAGCCCTTCTTTTACAACCACACCCGGAAATACTTTTTTCTTGTACTGTCTTGTTATATAACAAAAGGGTTAAGATGTTCATTATTTTGTTTTAAATATTATTGTTATGGCAATGGTTTCCCAAACTACTTAACTAAAAACCTACTAGAAGCCAAAATCTTTACTTGTGTTAATTGCTATTGAAGTCTGATGTAGCATTATTTGGCTTGGCATAAAATATCAATGTGTCCCGCAGTATGAAATGCTAAATTAGATTAAAAACAAACAAACAAAACAAAACAAAAAACTATTACAATATTTTTGTATAATTATTATGCATGGATTTATGACATATTACAGTCTTCAAATGTTATGAAAATGAAAGTTGTTGTTGCTGACTGTTTAGAATTTCTTTGGAACAAAATGAAAGCTAAAAATAAAAATAGCTTGCTAACCACAGAAAACAAATGTCGGCTAAAAGGATACACACTACTTATATTCAGAAACTAAACTGTTATTGTTCACTCTTCAGTTCCACAAACCAGATATTAATTCATCACACAAATTTAATTTCATAACAATGGCTGCAATATATGTTTTTTAGCATAACTTTTTTTTTTTTTTTTTAAATGTTACATCTATGGTAAATATTCCATTCAATAAAGAATGGATCTTAAACTTTTTATTTATTTATTATTATTATATATTTTTTAAATTTATGATGAACTTCAGAACTTCTACTGACCCTTTCACCATTTATGCTCTTGCATACAAGAGCAAGAGCGCTTCCTTGTGGAAAGGGAGGGAATTAAGCCACCCTACAGTAAATATGAAAATGCTTCAGAATAGTGATTTATTTATTCATGATTAAGATGAAATGACAGTGTTTATTAGTTGCCTAAAATGTGGTCTAATACTTCAACAACAACCATTAAAAAAACTGACTTAAGTCTCTTTTGAATTACATTAAAATATCAGTAAGCACACTGTATCTTTACAGACATAGACAAGCACAGAATTAAATAACTTCCCTCAAGCAAATAAACAGGACTTTCCATTCAAGTGTTGAAGATGTTCAGTTCGCTGAAATGGAAAAGAGCAGCAGCTCTGTGATGATTAATCTGTCTATTCACTGAGTTGAGGTAGGTATAGCCTCAGAGCACTGATCTCGGGTCAGCTCTTCAAGTTATATCCTAACAGCTATTATGTAACACTGAGGTACAGAAACCTGATCCAGGACCAGCTCTTACGGGTCAACCTTATTCCTCCTGTTTAAAAGGACTCAGCGGCTGGAGATCCGGAGAGCCATCTGAGGATGGGGATGCAGAGAGCCGACATCCTGTCAGCTTAGTCTGGAGGTCATTAGAGGTCAGCATCATCTGGTCTTCAGTCTCTTTCAGGACTTTGATGTGTGCGGTGAAGAGCAGGTAGAGCAGAGCTCCAGAGAGGAGCAGGCTCATGCACACAGCTCCCAGAAGCCCCAGCGTGCTGAAGGAGCAGAAGCAGGGCAGGAAGGCCAAAGCCAGCGGCAGCAGCAGTGACAGCAGCCCGCCGAACATCAGATGCATGGCTTTGTCCCGCAGGGCCTCTGTCTGACACAGACCTTCCTTCACCACTGCACGCGCCTCTGCCACCACGTCCATCTGCTCTGATACAGCCAGTGCTGGAGGAATATAAGGTGATGCAGAGTAAAAATGAATTCAACCTACAGTTTGCTTTTAACATCCAATAGCATGTGCATATGTACTGCATTGCAGCAGGGTTTCCTTGGTTATCCTCACCGTCACTCGATCCATGCTGTCTGCTGTCCTCTGAGCGCAGCAGGGACAGTTCAGCAGTCAGAGCCTCATGGTCAGAATAAGGAAAGGGTTTATCAGCCACTGGACCCTTGGTGGTGGAAAGAGTCTCACACTTCATGCTCACTCTCTGAGAGCCCTGCACAAGAAAAAGAAGAAACACAAACACTAATGTTGAGTATGTCATATGGAAAAGAGCAGCGTGAAAACTTTAAAAGTTTGTGGTTGGTAAGATTTATAAATGTTTTTGAAAGTCGTCTCTTCAAAAATACTGTAAAAACAGTAATATTGTGAAATATTATTATAATTGTTCTCTGTTGTAATATATTATAAAATAAAGCAATAAGCCCCAAGAAGCCGTGGTTTACAGTGAATTTAGAACAGCTAAGGGGCGCTGTTATAAATTCACTGTAAACCACGGCTTCACGGGGCTTATTGCTTTTATAAAACGGTTATATATTCTCCGTTTTATAATGTAATTTATTCTTATGATGCAAAGCTGAATTTTCAGTATCATTACTCCAGTCTTCAGTGTCACGTGATCCTTCAGAAATCATTCTGATATGCTGATTTGCTGCTCAAGAAACATATTCATATTATTATCAATGTTGAAAACAGTTCAGCTGCTTCATATTTTTGTGAAAACTGTAATACATTTTATTTCAGGATTCTTTGATGAATAGAGGGTTCAAAAGAAGAGCAATTATTTGAAATAGAAATCTTTCATAACATTATAAACATCTTTACTGCCACTTTTGATCACTTTAATGCATCCTTGCTGAATAAAAGTATTAATTTCTTAAAAAATAAAAAACGCACTGACCCCAAACTTTTGAATGTAGTCTATATATTTGAATTTCTTTCGAGATTATTTTACCTTCATGAGAATATAGTCAATCCTGATGCCCGTCTCGAAAGGAACAAGATCTTGCTTCTTTGTGAAGTGATTGTCTGCTATTAGCGTGTGACCATCTTCACAGCCCTGCAGAGAGCAACACACAGTGACGATTCCAATCAAAACTGAACACACAAACTGGATAAACATGTAAAAGGAAGTGTGCTCACATCAAACGTGTCTGTTTCAGTGTAGCAGTCTCTGAGCCCAGTGTGGGATCTGAGGAGTCGGTTTCCCAGGTCCTGAGGGTGCATGTTCAGATCCCCTCCCAGAACCACCAGATCTGCTCCGCAGGACGTGTGGCTAAAGAGGCCATACGGTATGAGTTTACCAAAAGCATGTGACCTCCTTTCTCTACAGCACACTTAGAAAACACACTTGTTCTTACCGCACAAACTGCAGTAGTTCCCATGACTGCACTATTCTGTGGGTCAGGTATTCATCTTGAGCTCTGGAGTACTCTGCATGTAACTGAGAGGAAAGCAGTATCATTACTGAAGGTGCGTCGTCTCCAGTTGCTCATAAATAAACCCAAGTGAACATGAAGAACACACCTCGAGACCTATTAAAGCCAGATCGGACTTACATGAGTAACGTAGACGTGTGCCTTTAATCCAAAAATGTCTACAATGACCAACCCAACTGCTTTGCCTCCAAACCAGTCACCATGGTACAGCTGAGATGAACACACACACACA
>NW_015537979.1:811499-821014 GCF_001515605.1 Sinocyclocheilus anshuiensis | reverse complement strand
CACACACACACACACACACACACACACACACACACACACACACACACACACACACACACACGTATAAAAGTTAATGCAATTCTTGCTGTTCTTCAATTCTAGTCACATTATGTCCACACATGCCCTTGGACATACTTTTAAAAAGAGCACTTATTACAGAAATAATATACTTTAAAAGAATTGAAGTGCAAACTGAATGTAATGTTTTCAGATACTTAATTGCATGTGGATTTCAATTAAATGAAAATGTATTATAGTTCAAATTCATATTACATGCAATCAACTGAACTTTAAGTATAGGACTTATATACATATTTATATATAATTTCATAATTACTTCTGTTGTATGTTGGTTAATATGGTTGAAGTGTAATGATGAAAGTACTGACAATCATTTATGGTAAACTACAATCTACTTTAATGTCATTTCTATTGAAACTTGTATGTCTTGTAATGATGTGTAAAAATTAGCAATTTAGTACATTTGAAATATATTAACTTTAAATATAATATTGAATAACACACTACAGTTAAAATGATACAATTATACTTTATATGTGCTTTAGTATGTTAGTCAACACAACAAAATGTGTTACTTTAAAGCATTTCATTAAGCATTTTCATTTCATTAATATTAAATAATCTGCTAGTAAAGATTTTTTTTAAATACACTAAAAATGCACATTCAATACAATTAAGCACACTTCTTTTTGACAACAGTTATCATTTTATGTTATTGCTAATATAAGCTTCTGACAGATATAATGTAAGTTATGAATAAATACTAAATTCTGATGTCTTAGCCAAGAGTTTTCTTAGACTCTCTTCTAGTGATGTACAAAGGCCACTCTCAAACACACAGTGATAAGCAAGCAATAATGTACAGTCAGCCAGTCACTATCATAAAATAAACCTTGATAAATAAATAAATAAACTGAAATGTCTATAGTATGTGAGAAGAAAGAGACCTATGTGAGAAGAGAGAGTGGAATATGAAACAATTAATTATGAAACTAGCACACCTATTTAGGAGATCAGTACCTGGTACAAAAAATAAATTATACAGTTAAGTGTCATCATACAAAAATATTTGAAGGCAGATTGACCAATCAGAATGAAATATGCATAAATAACATACCATATATGGGTAGCCATTGAGAGAGTACTGGTAGAGCAGAGCGTCCTGGATCCTGTGTTTGGAGAACACAGCAAGCCCACTGCCAATGACTCCACTGTAAAAACACCACATACTATCAGATACTAGAACATACAGCTACAAAATAACATTTGCCTTTATGTATCTCTTGCTGTATATATATATGCCAGCAATCACACAGCTGCACTAATTTTTCAAGTATTATTAGGGAAGTCTTATTTGACTCTCATCTACACACTTGAGACTAGGGTTATTATCCATGTTGAGTAGCCCTATAAAACCCACTTTCTTTTCTTTTGAACATATTGGCAGTCTTTTGTTTTGTGCGGACATAATAAAGGAATAGTTCACCCAAAAATGAAAATGTACTCACCCTCAGGCCATCCAACATGTAGATGAGTTTGTTTCTTCATCTAAACAGATTTAGCATTGCTCACCAATGGATCACTTGCTCACTGATGATAGATTTGTTTATTGCAAGCACACAGCTTTTCACAAGACGTTAACTGATGGACTGGAGTGGTGTGGATTACTTGTGGATTATTGTGATGTTTTTATCAGCTGTTTGGACTCTCATTCTGATGGCACCCATTCACTGCAGATGATCCACTGGTGAGCAAGTGATGCAATGCTACATTTCTCTGAATCTGTTCCAAAGAAGAAACACACTCATCTTGGATGGCCTGAGGATGAGCAGATTTTCAGCAAATTTTCATTTGGTTGAAATATTACTTTGATACATCCCTTATTTATTAATTTTACCATGGTGAATAAGCAGACTGCAGCCTGCCTCAAAACTAATTTGAAAGTTCTGCACGTCTGCCACTACAGGATAAAATGCTGCAATCGTGCACAAATGTCGAAAATACTGAAAAGGTGGATTAAGGATATGCAATAGAAATATCAAATACCACCAATAATGTGAAAAGCTGGAAGCTTCTAATTTCTAATTGACTACATGCTTCCGGGAGAAGCATTAACTGTAGATAGCACTGCTTCCTTTATTACAAATTCTGACGAATCAGCTTCATTGATTGCATGCTTTAAGATCAATGCTTATTCTTCATGTCTCATAATGATAAGGATAAAATATAAAAGTCACTGAGAAGACTCAGAATATGATGGAATATTCAATCAAATGTCTCAAAAGAAGATTTTACGTTTCTTAAAGGGATAGTTCACCCAAAAATAATAAAAAGTCTTAATTTATTCACTTATTGAAGTTCCAAAACCATTTCATTCATGAAACACAAAAGGAGAACTTTTGAAGAATGTCTAACCTGCTATTTTCCATACAATGAAAGCAGACAGTGATGAAGGGACACCAAACGACTTTAGTTCTTTGGCGTCTTGTAACCAAACGTGACACACCAAATTTGTTAGTTTGTTTTATTAAATAACTTAAATGTTGGTCTGTTCCTGACAGAATGCTTTACAATTTCTCCTTTTGTGTTTCCACGGAAGAAAAAAAGTCATACAGGTTTGGAACGAAAGAGGGGTGAGTAAATGGCAGATTTTTTTTTTGTTTGTTTTTGGTGAACTATCCCTTTAAGTGGGGATTTTGTTTCCCGTCGTTTGACCAGGAATCTTTTTCTCTCTGGAATGTGTGAGAGCGTCTAGCCGCTTGATCGCTGATCAGAAGGTTTCAAAGTCTTTCTTTCCAAAAACCCAACTGCTTTGAAGTACAAAGCAACATTCAAAGTCCCTCATGTCACGGCGAGTTGAACTGACCTCTTGAAATAGTGAGTGTAAGGATGAGAGGAGGACAGCTTTCTCTTCAGGAAAAGGAAATCTCTTTCACTCCACACCTAGAACAATGTTAAAGATACTAAGATCAGTAAAAATGAAGTTTATGTGTGTTTCTAGCAAGCACTGAAAACTTATACAGACATTTAAGTTTTTCATATGTGCATACAATGCAAAGGTTTTCTGGTCTCTTATACCGTGTTATGAGCATTTTTTAAATTATTATTATAATTTTTTTTTTTAGAAATCACAAAGAACAAAAGTATGTTTTGGAGCTGAGCATAGCTAAAGAAAAACTAAATTCAATTAAAAAACATTCCATTACTTTTGAAGAATTCATTAACCTACACTCAGAGAAATTATGATTTTTATTTTATTTTTTTAAAGAAATCTCTTATAAAGGCTGCATTTATTTGTTAAAAATACAGAAAAAAACAGCAATAGAGTGAAATATTATTACAATAAAAAACAGCTTTCTATTTTAATATATTTTAAAATGTAATTTATTCTTTTAATGCCAAAGCTTTTCAGCATCATTTTTTATCTTTTCTTTTACGTAGCCCAAAACTTTAAATGGTAGTGTATCATGGTTTCCTTCAAAATATTAAGCAGAGGAAAAACAAAAAACAAATCAGCATATTAGAATGATTTCTGAAGGATCATGTGACACTGAAGACTGGAGTAATGATGCTGAAAATTCAGCTTTGATCACAGGAATAAAAATACATTTTTAAACATATTCAAGAAGTAAACAGTCATTTTAAATATTTTGCAATATTACTGTATTTTCGATCAAATAAATGCTGCCTGGTTGAACGTAAGAGACTTCTTTCAAAAACATTAAGCACTTTTACCGACCCCAAACGTTTTAACCAGCCACAACCACATATCTGTTTAGGACACAGTCTTATTCATCCATCAGGGAAATGAAGCAAAATGAAGTGCTAAAGCCACAAGGGCACAGAATTTATCCCTAAAGACAGTCAGAGGATAAGGGGGTTAAAAGTGTAGAGTAAAACCCACTTCCTGTAACAGGGCGATGTCGTGCTGCTCTCGGCCCAGTAATTTTCCGATCATCTCATACCGCTGTGTACAGAGTTGACTGAAGAATCGAATTCCCCTGAAAAACACGAAACCATAGTCACTATTGTCTTGCAGTCTAGCTCTAACCCACATATAAAACCCAAATAGCATTTATTGTGTACACATATGCAGTCATTATGCTCCACATTTAAAGGGCTGGTTCACTGGTTTTTTTCTAGGCTTGATTGTGTTCATGGGGTGCAGTCTAACATGTGTTAATGCTTCGTTTTTTTAAAAACGCATTATTGTTCACATAATTTACCTTTATTCCACACCGCTCTGTCCCTTATCTGAGAAACACGCTGATCATTTCCTTCTTTTATGAAGTCCCTCCCTCAGGAATAGGCGATGGGCTCTGATTGGTTAGCTAGCCCAGTGTGTTGGCTAAACCGCCTCTAGTGCGCCTCTAGTGCGCGTCTAAGCGTCCCGCCCCTCACCTCGGCGGCATGTGCTCCGGTTGTATTGTAAACAATGGCGACGTTAATATCGCTTATCAGTTTGAGCCCGGTTGAGAAGCGGCTTTTAATGGTAGGCCTATGTTTTTTTGTTTGTTGTTGTCTCATACTTTCAGATACGCTGTTATTTGTAAATGCTACTGCTTATGTTAGCTTTTAATATACGGTTTTATCCTGATTAAAGCTTAATACAGTACGGCAACTGCACGCGCGTCCATGTTTAACGCATCTCATAGCTATGTGAGAATAAGTGTATAATTGTAAATTTTAAAAGACGATATCTCCGTTTGCATTGAACTTTCAGTTTCGTAACTTTGCAGTTATTGTTTATGCTCAAACAGCATAAACAATCAACCACCCCTTTAAACACAAGCTGACTTCATCATTTCACAGCTCCATCACATGCATGCTTTTAATTAAACTGCTGTGTCATCTAAATATGGGGAAGTATTAAAAACCACATTTTCTGTCTCAGCTACAATCACAGTCTGAATTATTGCGTCTTCTGGAACATAGTGCTGACAGTGCTGGCATCAGCAGAGCAGGAGGCCCTCACCGCATGTCATGTGACCGCTGAAGCCCTGTCTGCTCATGTGCTTTCACATTCATACTTAGATGATGACAACAACTACCAATGACTTCTACAAAACAGCTATATATACATACATACATACATACATATACATATATATATATATATATATATATATATACACACACACACAAACACACTATTTTTTACATTTTTTTTATATATATATATACAACAGTGGAAGTGCTGGGACGCATTTTGCTGTCACACACACACACACACATTTTTTATATATATATATACACACACACACACACACACACACACACACACACACACACCATTTTTTTTACTTTTTTAATATATTATTGTTTTAAATATTTATGTCAAATATAATTTCTAAAAGTTTTTCATATGTGCATTCAATGCAAAGGTTGCCTGGTCTCTGAAACAGTGTCTTAAGAGTAAGGATTTAAAAAAAAAAAAATCAAATAATAGAGAACAATTTCTAGCAATACAATGTTTTGGCGCTGAGCCATACTAGAAAAAAAGTACATTCCAGTGTACAGTGAAAAAATGTACAGTCCATTATTTTGAAGATTTGATAAACTGTGATATTCCAAGGTCTGGAAACCCTATTTAAAATTACATATATCAAGGTTATTACTGTTAACTAAGAATAAACCCATAAAAAATGTTAGTTGAAATAAAATAAACATGAACTGAAATAACATAAAAAGCTATTTGCCAATGAACCATTTTTCACTTTCATGTACTGTAAATTGATGTCCTAAAATAACTTAAAGTAAAACTGAAATAAAAATGAATAAAAATTATATAGACATAAAAAAAAACCCTGAAAAAAATACAACGGGAAAATGGGAAATATTAAATAAAAACAAATTCAAATTATTAATAAAATATATACTATAAATAAAAAAATTGATAAATTAAATACTATATATTAATAAATACTATAAGAGTGCATATAACGCCTTCAAAATTAATTAATTAATTAAATACAGAATGCTACATTTTTTCGAACATATTAATTTTATAATTTACACGTCTAGGTGCTTTACTTTGCTGAAGCTTGGAGCTGGATGGATGAAAAAAAAAGTTATCTAAACAAATGACTAGATTATTTACATAAAACCTGACGTGTGCAGCAAACTCGTAAAATATTCATAAACAACTCAATGCATAATTAACTCAATACATTTCTATAAAGCACCGAACATCGTTCCGGAGCGCTTCTAATACAAACGCGTCTTCCGTGCGTCACTTCGAGGCGGAAGCATCATCTGAGCTCACCAGCAGTTGAGAGAGAAGACGCGCAGTGTGTCGGGCCGCGCTGTTGGCATGATGCCGCGCTGCTCGGGCTTCAGTCCGTCCCTCCGTCCCTCTGTCCGTCAGCGGAGAGCGCTTTAAAGCCCGCTCAGTCCGGAGGCGGAGCCCCAAACTAATCCACCGAGCAGACAAACTCAGTGACATCTGAAACCCTGCTGCTCATTCATTCGTTAAAACGATTCACACTGACAGTCAGATTTGGTTTTGATCGATAGTATCTCTTAGCTTAGCAAAATGGGTTCAAGCGTACTTTAAACTCTTCTTGAGTCGTGTAAATAATACCTGCATGCGCCTGGTGCTCAGACCGATGCTCCGCCCTCTTTCTGAGCTCGTGACTGGGTTCCATCAGTACCTGGTCAAATGACCTCCACTGCATCCAGTGCAGCTCATGCGCTACTGGATAGAAACAGCCGCGTGCATTGCGGGTAGTGTAGTTAGCCCATTTAACGCCACATTTACCCCAGGCAAGTGTTCTGTAACTACAGTAAATGTTGCTTACAATGAATAGTGATAATTAATAATCCTAATCATGCGATAGATTATATCATTATACAGTGTATTAATTCATTTAAGGGGTTATTTAAAGAGTTTTCTGATTCCTGCCTACTCTGTCAGTGTAAAATCAATGTTTACATTCAAGTTAATAGCCTATTCATGTAAAAGTAGAAGATTTTCATAAATATGCTCTGGTCAAGCTGAGACACTTTAACATTATTAATTAAAACTGGTTTAAATTAATTATTTAGGCTACACAATGGTGGGGCAGTTTAAGGGATGGAAACAAAGAGATAAAGAGATAAAGTTAGGCATGATTGGACTTATTTCATCAATTCCATTGATAATGCTTATTGACATTTGTACTGCTACTTTAAAAAGGATATTTTTTCCAGGAAAATGACATGATTAAGGAACTGTCTTTTGATGAGGACAGAGGAAAAACCTATAAACTGATCACAGTTTTAATCCTCTTAAAACTTCATTTAAAATAGACTCTATGTGCATTTAATTGATACGCTGTAAAAAGTGGAAACCTGCAATTGTTACCTTACGGAGCAATTTTACCTGATTTAACCCATAAAAACAATTTTGTTGGTATAAATGAATGTATTTGGGCTGATTTAGTGATGCTAAATAATAATTTATTTTATTTGAAAAAAAAAAAAAAAAACTTAATTTATAGATGTTATACCAATTTTTTCATTGTACTTTATATTAATAAATGCAGTTAAATGTGACCCTATACAGTCACAGCTGTTGCCTAGTATTAATTATCCTAATATTATTACATTATAATGTTTTTTTTTTTTTTATATACTGTATAACAACAACAAAAGCAATTTGGATGTTATAGCTTCCAGTGCACGAAAGTCACTTTAATGAGCAAATACATGAAACTGAAGATGTTACAACCCTTATTTCATATTAACCAGAACAATATGATACTGGAACAAACAAAACAAAAAAAGAATAGACATAAAAACATTTTTCCTGTAACATTCTTAAAATATACACAAAACAATTTGTAGAATTTCAAAATTAATTTCTGTTTTTCTCTCTCTCACACACAGGTGCACAAATACACACAAGCACACACACACACGCACGCACGCACACACACACACACACAGAAGCATGGTTGTTCTTTTAAAATGTCACAGAAGACCTGAAGCACACAATAAGGCAAGACTGGGATGGTGTTCACATTCGATTCTTTGGTTAAGATATTACAGATTAGTTTAGAAACTTTCACACACACACACACACACACACACACAGTTCCAAAAGGATAATGTACAACGAAATAAACAGTCCTCAGTTATTTATGCAACATCAACATGTGCTTTCCATAATGTACCAATATATGATGCCATAAATAATCAGATGACTCCAATTAATTGTCAATGATTATGTCTGACATTTAAAATCATATGTAACCATTGCAGGTGATCGCGGGTTAAAAAAAAAAATAATTTAACACCAAGATGGATGCAATGTGTGGAAGCATAAACGTAAAAAAGTGTACTGAATCCATGACTCCACATACTGTATATACTGACATTAAAAACCTAGAGTGTTTCTACATTACTGGAAGAACCTGAGAAAACGTGGATCGGAATAGCCCAGATCTTATTGCACATTTTGATATGGAATTAACGGTTAATTTCACTTGGTGCTGTTCAAAATCTTCTGTTGACCAATGGCACGCCTTACAAAAATTGAGAGAACAGCTGAAATATTGAAATTGTACATTAAAATACAATGTTTTTTTTCTTTCTTTGTTTTAAAATACAGTATTTTTTATTAGGAAAATACTTAAGCACCCAGTTAGGTGTAATTGCTTTGGTGATGCTGTAATTAGCACGTAGTTCATAGATTAAAAACACTGAGAAATCAAAACCAAGTGTTACATGCTAAGATTGGTTTTGTCCCGCTGTAACCCCTTTATGCAACAGCAGATTTGCCCTCTTTGTTTTAAACAGTGTTAGGTGATCTACTGCATTTTCCTGCTCTCTCGCCAGTATGGCGAAGGTAGACACAGAAGCGATAAGGCACTCAAAATGAGGGCAATCGAGTAAAAGCATGCATAATCACAATAATCTTTATGGCAAAATGGTTTTAAACAAAAACCCTGCTTTAAAAACGCACTTTACATATCCACAGAAGCCCGTTTCCACCACAGAATTAAAAACAACTAAATAAATAAAAGCAAATTTTGACATTTTATCTCATAGTTAAAATAGACTCAGACTTTTTTCCTACAATTACAAATTAACATCTCACAATTCAGAGTTTATATTTCACAAGTCTGACTGTTTTCCTCCGAATTCTGAGTTCACACCTCGCAATTATTTTTTTCCCCCGCTATGGAATAAAAAATAAAAATGTAATTGCAACTTTTTATCTCACAATTCTGACTTTTTTCTTGTAATTCTGAGTTTAAATCTCACAATTTGGACTTTGTTTTTAGAAATTCTGAGAAAAATTTTTTACGAGAAATTTACAATTTACGTAATTTACAAGAATTACGAGAAATAAACAGAATTGCGAAATATAAACTTTCTGACTTTTTTTTTCAATTTCAAGTTTTTTCAACTTCTCTCAGTTCTGACTTTATATCTTGCAATTCTGACCTTTTTTTTCCTCAGAATTCTGAGTTTACATCTCGCAATTCTGTTTTTTGCTTCCGCTACCG
>NW_015537979.1:806711-811456 GCF_001515605.1 Sinocyclocheilus anshuiensis | reverse complement strand
CCCCTCCCCAAAAAAAAAAAAAAAAAAAAAAAAAAGGTAATTGCGACTTTTTATCTCACAATTCTGACTGTTTTTCTTGCAATAGCAAATTTATTTATATCTCACAATTCTGACTTATCTTCTCAGAATTGCGAGTTTATATCTAGTTGAATTGCGAGAAAATTTGCGCGAAACTTTGAAATAAATACTCGCATTCACCTTTTTTTTTTTTATTCTGTGGCGGAAACAAGCTTCCATACATATCCATGTAACCCCAGGAGGTAGAAATAGCTCACACATTTGCATTTTCCAAAACAGAAAATCAAGCCAAATCGAGAGTAAAACTTGCAAAAGTGTGCGACATTCGTGGAACACGAATCCTGAACTTTTTGCAACTTGCTCTTACCATCACAAACATTCGGTGTCTCTTTCCTACACAAACCCGTTTTTATTTTCAAGACGCATTGTTCTGAGCACAATCTGAGCCCGCGATCTGTCAAAGGTCAGAGGTAGCAAGCTGCTGTGTCTGAATGAAAGACAAACATACACTATCACAACATTCCTGATTAGAGAAAGACTCGTATCGACCAGAATTCCTTTCCTATTCGCTTACAATTGCCTTTAAAAAGACCTTTGTGCCTTCAGAGTCTAGTACCACAAACATGACAAGCGTCAGAATCAGAGTTCACCCACCACAGACATCCAAGACCTCTCCCCCACAAAACAGTAAGAAACAGAACTATCCCTGAAAGTACATTTCCTTTGCTTTTAAGGAACACGACTAAATATACAACACAACCTAGCGCAGAGGATCCCGGTTTGTCTTTCGTCCGTGATTGTGTTCATGAGCTTCAGGTTTGTCTAATTTTCTTCTCCTCACTTTGTTCGTACGCATTAGATGAACGGCGTCTGGAGGTGTTTTTGGCAAAGCGGTCATTCAGTCCTTGACGAGTCTGTAAACATGATACTGTGCTCCGTGGTCGCTTGTAGACACCTCAAACACGAACGCAATGCAAAGCAAAGTCTCTTGTGTGTCTCTGTTTGTGACAACCTGAGGAAGAGAAAAACACATCAGGGAAAAGTGTAATAGAACAGTAGAATAGTAGAATCACGCTAACTTCAAAGAAAGCTTGGCATAGCACAGTAAACATGTTGGATGAGCATAATGACATAAGCTTGGAAATACAGTATAATTGTAAAAATATCCCCCATTGTATTTTTGCTGTGAAATCTTTACTGATTTTTAGTAAACTTTTACATTGTAAATTATTTAGGTGTTTAAAATCACGTCATTTCCAAAAATGTTCATTTATCTTTAATTTATCCTATAGTTTTAATTTATCCTACACTGTAACTGATTTTTGTAATTTGAACAGTATTATACTTGAAAATAAACTCTACAGTACTGATACTGTAAATGAAAATACGGTAATAATACTGTAAATAAAATACAGTAAAGACATTATTGTACTGTAAATGCAATTACAGTACTAATACTGTAAATTTTTTTACAGTAAATTACTGGCATCCAGCTGCCAGTAAGTTACTGTAAAATTTACAGCAACCTATTTACAGTGTATAGTCTTTAAAATGGGACAAACATCAATATATAAATAGATTTCATGTCTTTACTGTCACTTTATATCAATTTAATTCACCCTTGTTGAATAAAAGTATAAATTTCTTAACCCTCATAATGCATTCAGATCCGTTTTGACCCAGAAGACATAAAAATGACTAAAAAAACCGCATAATTTAATGAGGGAATGAAACTTTGCAAGTGCTTTAAGACCCTCAAAATACACATATTTTTTCTCAGATTTTTTTACAATTATTTTTAAGAGATATAGCCATTTAAAAAAATAGTAATGATAAAAATAAATGGGACCAGGGTATGTATGGAGTACCATTAGCTGCCAAAAAATACTTTTTGAAGTTATATTAGCGTCCAAAAACGTTTTGCTATATTATTGCAAAAAAAAAAATTCCCATATCTTAAACTCTTTTGAAACTGATTTAGCAAGCAAAATGAATTTACTTATATTTATATTTACTAATATTTATGTTGTTTTGTAGAAATAAATATGTAGGTTTCATAAATTTGGACTGATTTGTTTTTTGTTTTTGCAATCATGAGTTATAAATTCAAATGAATTTAATTAAATTCTATTAATTCCAAAAGGGTTAATACTGTTAATTCTGAGATTATATGTTCTTATAAATTTCATTCAATTATATATTTAAATTTATATTTAAATTAAATGATATATTGAATATTTCTCATCATTATTGAAATATATCTCATCCCAGTTTTTTTTTTTTTTGGTGTGGCTTAAAATGTGTAATTTTAAGTTTCAAAAGAATTTTTAAATTTTTTAATTAATCAAAAAACAAAGTTAATGCAGTAATAACATGGTAACATTCAAAACTTTGATTTTTATTTATTTTTTTACATTTATTCATTAATCAGAAGCTGCTGATAAGATATATTATGGTTTTAGTTGAAACATATTAAGTTATGACTATTTTATAAAACAATGATTCTTCAGGTCTGTGAATGTGAAAATTGAATTCGGGTTTTGAATGCATTAAGAGGGTTAAAAAAATCTTACTGATCCCAAACTTTTGATAGTGTGTCAAAAAAATAAATAAATAGGCATTAGTCAATAATGAAATTCCTCTGTTGAAATTCTTTAAACAGCAATTAGTTTTCCCCATCATTCTGATTCAACATCCTTTGGGGTGTTTGGCCAGTTCACACTTATGAATTGAAAGAGGTCCAATCTTAAATCCTTACTTTGCCCTGTTTTCTCATTCTCTTACCTGCAGTATAGTGAAGTTCTCCAGGACGCTGTTCATCATGTATTTCTCTGGCAGGTGCTTGAGTTTATGGATGAAGTTGATCATGTATTCACACATGGGTGAGCGATGGATCCGGTAAACGTACCTCCCACCCTCCACACGCGCATACTCTGTCTAGGGGTCAAAAAGTCAAAGTATAGATGATGCTTTGAAACCACTTTTGTCAGTACAGACCAACACAGCTATGAATAGCTATGAATATATGGTGACCTCACCTCAACTTTCTCTACCACCTGCTTCCCAAAAGAACAGACTTTAGTGGAGACAGTGATGGTCATGTTTTCAGCGCTGCTGTACTGACTGCTGACTCCATAGAATGAGCCTGCGCCATCCTGAACATTACTGCTGTTCAGATCAGCCTGAAACACATTACAGAAGAGAATCTGTTCGAAAATGCCTCACATAGACCAACACAGTTATCCTGAAGACCTTGACTAAGCAAACTTTCATTTTTATGGGCCTTTGTGAATTGATGGTAATTTTCAAACACATAACATTTACTGGGCTTTCAGGGCACAACAGTATCAATTATGACAGTACAGATCAACATGCATTTGTTAAAACCCACCCAGAATTTGACCAGAAAGAAGGCGTTCTGTGGGCCTTTCTCATACAGCTCCTTCAGCCCTCCCTTCCTCTCTGGAAACTTGTCGTAGATCTGACGGATGTCCACGGCCTCCAGGAGAGGATCTGTGTATGAGGGGTTTGTCTGGGCGATGTGGACAAACAGGTGCTTGCTGTACTGTGGATTAACAGGTGAAGAGGTGACCTTTATTGCACTGCATGAAATCTCGCCATTCCTGAAACATATTATGTTTGTTTCCGTCTGTGACAGTATTGTTATTGTTAGCTAAAACTATTGAAAATCATTTTCAGTAACCGAAAGCAGAAACAAAAAATTAAATATAAAAACTAGATTAAAAACGTAAAGTGAAACTTAAATGAAAATTAGAAATGTTGCTCTGGCAGATAAATAAAATAAATAAGTTGAAGCTGAAGTACTAAATCTACTGAAACTGAAAAAAAAGCTAAATATAATATAAAAAGCAAAACCTCATGAAAATACCACATAAAATACATGAACAAACTAAAATCAAAATAAAAACATGAACATAAAAATAAAAGCTAAAATATTAATAAATACTATAATAGTATATAAACTAGACAGATAAGGTTTGAAGATAAACTTTGATGTTGGCTTGACAAAGCCTTGTCTGAGGGTGCTTTCACAACTGGCCTGTTGTTTCGGAACCTGGCGCGTTTCCCCCCTTAGCTCGGTTCGTTTGGGCATATGTGAACACGGCAATCGCGCTCGGATCCGCGCCAAAACAATCGGTCCGAGATCGCCTGAACGAGGTGGTCTCGGCTCGATTGAAAACGAACTCTGGAGCGGTTCGGTTGTAGTGAGAAAGCAATCCGATCCAACGGACCAACGAACCAGGCTATATCACAATTTATGATGGGTAATTACGTAAGTTCCGTGAAAAGCATCAGCTTTGTTGTTTTGCTAATACCTCAAAATGAACCTGTGAATGTCTGCGGGTAAGCACGTCTTTGCCATTATGCCATGTGAAAGTGAACCACACCAAGAATAAAAAGCAACATTGTAATAATTTTAATCCCTGTTTCGGAACAAAGCAATCGATCTACAGGTGTGAAAGCACCCTGAAAGTTACAGGATGTTTCTAGCATATTTCACCATGTTGCTACATGATTTAGGTTGTTGCTAAGATGTTTATAGTATGTTTTATGCTGCTAGCATGTTTTTTGCACACTGCTCCCTTATGAAAATAAACCATGGTTCCCTTTCAGTCGGTCACTCCGAGTCACATCGAGACAAGCTTTAGGACCTCAGACCAGCTCTTTGTCTGTTACGGAGGCCGGCAGAAGGGGCAGGCCGTCTC
>NW_015537979.1:797586-806652 GCF_001515605.1 Sinocyclocheilus anshuiensis | reverse complement strand
GACCGACTGAAAGGGAACGTCTCGGTTACGTATGGTAACCCTCGTTCCCTGAAGGAGGGAACGGAGACGCCACGTCCCGTCGCCACAGCTCCTGTACCACCGCTGAGTGGCCGGGTCACCGGCTCGGCTCCTCAGTGAAAACCTGGCATGCATTGCACCGGCTGCCTTTTTATGCTTACGCTGTTATCAGCGGCAGCTGGATGCAATCATCGCATGCCAATGTGCATTGGCTCGTTTAGTTTACACTCGAAATGGATTGGTCTCTCTAAGCGAGATCCCAATTCCTCGGTCACCGACGTGACCTCTCCGTTCCCTCCTTCAGGGAACAAGGGTTACATACGTAACCGAGACGTTTTACTACAAATAAAACCAAAAACATGATTATTGTAGTTAAACCATGGTAACCACAAATTAACCATGGTTTTAGCATATTTCTAGCATGTTTTAGCATGCTAACATTTTTTTTGTGTGTGTGCATTAACTCAATATGTAATGTATCCATATGAAGAATTATACATGAATTATAAATCCTGTGAATATCTGCTGGTTAAGTCTACGGAAGATATAGATATTCAAACAAGTGAATAACTATGTTTGACTGTTCCAATATGGCGGATGGCTTATGTATGGTGACCCTTAGGGACAGCTGCTAATAAGGCAACTCTCTCTCTCTCTCTCTTATATATATATATATATATATATATATATAGCATGCTAGCAACATGCTAATGTGTGTGTGTGTGTGTTTTCACAGATCTCTAGCATATATTAGCATGTTGTTAACATGCTGCTATCATGCTTTAAAGAAACCATCCTGGCAAACACTTAGCAACGCTCTAGAAACTGCCAAAACAGCTTAACTACACTAACATGCCAAAAACTGTCTCAGGTTACTTATGTAACCATGGTTCCCTGAGTAGGGTGGTGTTTTTTCAATGTATGCTTCAGACACGGGTCACGACGAGGTGTTCCCCCCATAGCGACCCCTAGAGGACGCAGTTCGAAGTTCCCATGAAAGGGAACTACTCACGAATTAGATCGTTAAAAACATATAATATTGAAGTTTTTAAAGACTGTCTTAAAATAGTTAATTGGAATGATATTCAAAATATCTGATGATGTTTGGAAAAATGTTAAAGTTTTATTTCTTAAAGTAGTGGACAAAATTGCGAAGGAAGCAAAACGTAATTTTATTACGTACAATTTATAAACATAAACAACGCAGAAACCACATTGCACCCTAACACCTTAGCATTAGCATAATGCTAATATAATTTTCTCAGCAGAAGTGTGACTCACAGTGTCAGGGTCTCTCTGGAGCTCCATGAAGGCCGAGTACTCCAGCATGCGGAGTTTAGAGGAGGCAATGGTCCGGTCCTGCCACACAGGCATGGCAGTGGTGCTCGGGGGTTGCGGGGTGGGTAACTGCTCATAACCTGTCGAGGAAACATGCTGGTTTAGGCCGGGTGGTCAGTCTAAGTTTACTAGGGTTGAAATAATCCCAGCACTGCTCTTACTTGATATGGGTATAGGCAGTGGAGGCTGAAGGGTGGAGTACGGACTCGGTGCAAAGGGTTTGATGCTAGAAAAACACAGGGACAGATCAGCAGGATCTCACAAGAACACTGAGATTAGATCAGATGTCAGAAATACTCACTCCTGAGAAGGTCCAGGCTGTCCTGGGATGGGGCTGGGCCAAAACTAGACAACAAAACAGAGGACAATATGAGTTTGAAGGTGATGGTAGAGAACTGGTCAAAAGAGGGTGACTTAAACTCTGAACTTACCCGGGCTGGAGGGGGGTAGGGGTGCTGAGGAAGAGGAGGCAGATGACTCTTCATCACACTTGCAGAAACGATCTGAGCGGAGGAAAGAGCGGCCATGTTCTTCAGGGCTTTGTCTTTGGAAGCCTGATCCTGAGAAAGACACAAGAAAAGCTCATTAGAAGCACAGTTTCACTGGGGGGAAAATTAACTATTTGGAACAAAACCTGGATTGAAAGAACTTTCCTAATATCTCAAATGAATTTCTCTATTGGAATTTTAAAAATAATAATTAGTTTAAATAATATTAGTTATGGCTCCAAATAAAAGTTTTATTAACAATAATAACAAATAATATGCAATCTTTATGAAAAGCAGACTTCAAAGATATATACACTACCATCCAAAAATTTAAGGAGCCGTAATTATTTTTTTTAAGAAAATCAGTACTTCTGTTAATATTAATAACAGTAAAGACTTTGACATTGATACAAAAAAAACTTTTTTTAAATCCTGTTCTTTTTAACTTTCTATTCATCAAAGTATCCTGAAAAAAACATGTATCAGAGTTTCCGCAAAAATATTAAACAGCACAAGTGTTTTCAACATTGATAATAATAAATAAATAATAAAAATATAACAATACAATCATATTAGAATGATTTCTTAAGGCTCATGTGACACTGAAGACTGGAGGAATTCAGCTTTGCTGAAAATTCAGCTTTGCATCACAGGAATAAATTACAATAAATATATTCAAATATAAAACATTATTTGTAACAATATTTTAAAATATGACTGTTTTTACTGTATATTTGATCAAATAAATGCAGCCTTAGTGAGAAGTCTTCTTTCAAAAACAAAAAAACAAAAAATCTTACTGATCGTAAACTTTTGAACAATAGTGCAATTTTAGTGCAGGATCTGCATGCTAAACTAAATGGTTTAGACAAACATGCAAAAATCATGCTACAAAGGGCACATGTGATACGTGATGCATGATATTGTGCTTGCATTTGAATCCAGCCACTCAAACAAAATACAATATTACATAGAAAACCTGTACAGCATAAACGATCCATGTTTGAATTTAGTATACAAAGTGACACAGTTATTATAGAACAGACTAACAAAAGAACACTGATATAATCAAATCTTACAATTAATGACACCGAATAAAACACTTTCAAAATACTTTGTTCCGACTTTGCAGCTATAACAAACAAATATTTAAAGAAAAACTGAAACAGAGAACAGCAGTAGTGGTTGCTAAATTCATCCAAACTGTGAGACGGGTGACATTGGCAGCCAAAGCACTGAATTGCACAAACTGAAGCACAAATCAGTGAAAGCTGAGCGTCTGCAGGTGCGATAAAGCTCTGCGGGCAAAGCAGACTACAAAACATTTCACTTACCAAGTTCATGGCCTAAAATTGAAAGGAAGAGAAACTGTTAAAAGCGCTGATGAGACAAATAGATCAGTTGACACACTGATCAAATGACTCGAGAGGTCAGGGTTTTCTCTTCTGATGCTGTATGTTCAGATATCACAGAGTAGTGTTCTCTTCAGCTACTCCACTGAAAAATAACTCCTAATCGCTGCCTATTTCATTTACTGCTGGAAAAAGTAAACCGATGACCTCTTTATAAGAACAATCATAGTTCTCCATTTCACATTAAGGAAGTCATGTGTTTACTTCCTCCCTCACCAGACTCGGCTCACAAAGCCGAATCATTAACCATGCAAAAATATCAAACTGGTATGCTTATGTGTATTATACATATTAATCTATGAAATATGGATGCTAATAAAACAATGATAAATAATACAACGCGTTCTTATTACATTACGTAATGTGTCAACAGAGTATTTCTGCTGGAAAATATTTTTTACATTATAGAGTGGATATATTAATGAATGAATGGCAGGGGAAAAACAAAAAGAAAGCAAAATAAGACAATAACCAGCGTAAAGTGGAAATTTACTTACAAATGCAAATTATACAAGCATAAGCTTATATAAATCAATCAATCTATCTATCTATCTATCTATCTATTACTTAATAAGTATATAAATGATTGGTTGGAAAAAAGTCGTTTAGACATTATAGAGTGGCTAGAAAATAAATAAATAAATAAATTATTGTAAAATTGACTTAAATATAAACATTTTGGAAATTGCAGAGTAAATAAATAAATAAACAAACAAATAAATAAATGGTTAGTGGGGGGAAATTATTGGACATTATATTTATTAATTTTTTTTTTACATTATAAAGTGGTTAAAATTAGAATGTGAACACAAATTTGAATTATACAGGTATCATCTCCTTAAATGAATGAATGGATAAACGAACAAACAAACAAACAATAAATAAATAAATAGTGAGGAGAAAATAATTAAAGAAAAACAAGACAACAACTAGGTCGTTTTTTTTGTTTGTTTTTAGGTGGAAAATGACTTACAAATTAGAATTATGCAGAAGCAGAAGCGATTAATCAAAACAATACAGTGTACTACTACTCCAAATTTATATAGAACAATGTTTCACGAAAGTGAACATAAATCACAGAAAGATGTTAAAGATGAGTTATGGAGGTCAAGATAAGTTAGAATAGGAGAAATAAATAAACAAACAAATAAATAGTTCAGTCAGATACACACAATAGCTTATGTGTAGCGACACAACAGAAAGCAATGCAATATTCAGTCAATCACCAGAGGGCCCCATTACTTTACAAGCATGCTGCTCAGTTCCATCACAGTGTGTTTTAATGAATGCCTGTACACTACACACATTATGGTACATGTAAGCTAAACATCACACGTCATTATAACAGTTAGAGTGTGCCACAGATAGGAAGGGTTGGTGAGTTTAGGAAAAGCCCAGTTTGCAGCTCAGGTCAGAGCAGAGCAGACTGCAGTGAGCCGCATACCTTCAGCTTAGACTGAATCTCGCGAGACTTTCTCCGCGCAAGAACCTGCAGATGGCTAGACACCTGCAGGAAGGACGTCAGAGGAGGGAGAAAAGGAAGGAAGGGAGACAAGACAAGAAAAGAGAAGAGAGACATTGAAAAGAAGCCACTAGGTGGCAGCACAGCCATACCTTAATGCCAGTTTGATATTCCCGCAGTTTCTTCCTGGCTAACACCTGTATGTGACTAGACACCTGAGGCAAAACAGGGCCACAGACATTTGATATCATCCAACACATATGTATATATGTCATAACAACAAATCTGTCAAAATAACCAAGTGACCAATAAACCTTAGAGTACTGACTTTTTAATTACAGCATTGCAGTTTCAGTGTTCACAAGAAAAACAGCACATTTGCACTGCTTCAGAATTAGCAAAAAATAGATATATTAGACCTCTGTAACACAGATCTGACACTTGTTATGATAAGTTTCTATTTGTAGTGTAATATTAAAGGTGCATTAAGTAGTTGTTTCCAGTTTTACACCTAAAGAATTGAACAGTGTTTTGCCAGATATATTTACATTTATAATAATACGTAATAATGTGTGATAAATGCGCATGTGAATGGGATAATCACATAATAGCATCAATAACTGAACGTTTGCTTTTGCGCATTGCAGCATCCACACCAATAGGTGTCAGTATAAAGTTCACTGTTATTTCAACAAGTGAAACAAAAACACTTAAAAAAATGAACAAGCCAAAAAAAAAAAAAAAGATTAATGACTGAATCAATTACAAGCATCATAATCTAATTATACCAGAATATAGTGATAATCTTTGACTTCGATATGACTTCTGTTGTACCCATTCAAACAAGTGCTAACAGAAACTGTCACATTACCTGTTTTCGAGTGCGGGTTTTTCCAGTCCGCAATTTTATGTATCTTGCTATCAGCTCATTACGACCTGGAAAGGCATCAATAAGAAACACAAGATTAGTAAAAATGCAAAAATACGCAGTGCTGACGAACACATGTAGCTGATTAATAAAGGACTGAGTGGAGTGTCAGTAATAATAATAATAATGGTGAAACTGAAAATAGATATGACATATTATAAAAGTTGGGTTAGCATTTATAACACTTAGGACTTCATATCTTAAAATAAAGTTCAATTAATTATATAAAACATGTTTAAGTTGTTTTTCTGCAGCAGTAGCTCAACTTGTAGAGCGCTGCATCACGCCGTAAGGTCATGGGTTCGATTCCCAGGGAAAACATGGACTGTTACAGTGTTTCATTAATGGACAAAAGTGACTCCCAAAGGAATAAATATTCATATTTTTCTCTTCACATGTAATTTAACACTTTTAAATAAAGCTGGTGGGAACGAAGACTCATATACACAGAAAAGCACACGAAATGCTGTAATGCCTCCACCAGCAATATCACAGTAGGGTGTAAAGTCTCCTATGAGACCATTAGTTTATTAATAGACCATTGAAAGACAAGGCTTGTGACAGAAGAGTCAGGCGATATGGGTGGTGACTTGGCAAAAAAATAAATAAATAGGGCCACCATGTGTCAGGGTGTTGACCAATCAAGCTGTTCTGAGTGGACAAATGTTTTCATACAAAGAGGAATTTATTAAATGAGTACAATAATAAATCGGTTTGTATAATGCCATTAGAATGATGATATTAGAAAAAGGGACGGGAATCAAGGAAGACATGAGAGGAGATAAATTGAGGTCAAGAGATAAAAAGGATTTCATTTATAAAGGGTTGACCTTGTGAACAGCTGTGCAAAGTTTCAACTGTGAATCTTTCTTGACACCCCCACCCTCCCACTGGCATCCCACTCACTGACAGTCGGACCACCTGAACCCAATACAGGAAACCCTGCTCCCTAACCGCAAGCCATATAACACCAGGGACTCATATACAACCTGTTGCCAGCAAACAACATGTTTGGACACTGTAAATGTGCAAACAAATGAAGAGATCTGTGATAAGACAACCCAAATATAAATAAAGTACCATGTTTCCTACATGGTGCAGAAGATGCCAGAATTCAGGAAAAAGATCCACTTCCTGTCATGATAGATTCTTTGTGGTTATAGACTGATATATTAGCTAGGTGATTAATAGACCAATTTTTGATCGAGCCAATGGTGTTAGGTCGGCCAAGTCGGGTTACCAAAACAAATATATAGGTTGTCCAGACAACCATATAGACAGCTATATATATATATATATATATAACCCATATACTGTAGGTTGTCCAGTTGTTCTTTGGGCATTTATATTTCACCTAATATAAATATGCTTTTGGGTATTTATATTTCACCATCTAAACTCTCATTCCATCAAAAAGGCAGGTAGACAATTTGATCTCTTAATAAGATGAAAAGAGTTGCTCTTTTGTACTCTAGAGCAGGGGTTCCCAAACTTTTCCATTCCACGACCCACCTAGACAAGTATAATCTATTTCATGACCCACCAAAATATTGGAGATAAAAAAAAAACAACTGACATTACTTTAAGCCTAATCTTAATTAAAAGTTTAATATGACAGAAATGAAGTATTTAAGAAAAATAACCATTTTATTTTAGAGTAAAACTGTAAAATTTCACTACTAATATTTAAGTTTTAATTTCTCTGTTTACAGATGTTAAAATATGAAACGTCCATAAAAATGTGAAACAGGCTCACTCCAGTGAGCTGTAATCTGCGCTGCGAGTGTTGTTAAACTCATCGCGGGGTTCAGCGCAGAAAATGCATTCATGGTCTTTCAGTGTGTAGGGTAGAGCGGAGCACAACCCGACACTTTTTTTAGCAAAGCAGAACTATCTAAAACAGTTTTGAGATTAAAATAATTGTGAAAAAGTTAAAAATAATAAACAGATGTGTCTCATTTTAAATAAACACTAAAAACTGAGATGACAAATTTACTTCAGTCAGAAATTTACTTTTGCAATGGTTAAATAAATGTTCAGCAATATCTTCAAAATATTTTTTTTTAGAAAAAAATCTAGAGCAGGGGTTTTCAAACTGTGGGTCGCGAAGTCACTTGGCTGCAGCTAAATTTGCGTTTCAATGACACACACACTCACACAGTTCAGTCTAGGGCTGCACGATATAGCCTACCAACATTAATTACGAATTGCAATATCCTTAGTGCGATTTTTGAATCGCAATTAAGTCCGCGATTTAGCCATGTCAGGGAGAAGGTGTGTGTTTCAGTGCGAAAGCAAAAGCACTTTATTTGGCCTTCCGGAAGTAGATGCAATTAGGAATCATTGGTTAAGATTTATTTACAACAGAACAGCACAACCCAGATGTTCAAATTTGTGCAACGCATTTTATGGACGACAGTTTTTTGAACCTAGAAGAGTACAAGACTGGCTGTGCACAAAGGCTATTTCAAAAAAATAAAAATAAAAAAGGGTAAATTCCGACTTTGCTATGACAATCTGGCGCTTCTGAATCAGCGACTGTAAGTATGTTTTGTTACTAGTTTAAGTATTTGCTATTGACTGTTCAAATGTGGAGTTTTGCGCAACACAGGGTAACGCGTTGTGTGTGTGTGTGTGAGGGGAACAGGGTCACATCACAGGAGAGTTGTCTAATGATTTATCACACCAACAAGAACAGATTAGTTCTTAGTTAATTTAATTATCTATTACTGATGAAATGACAACATATGCGAATGTCAAAGAGGATTAGCCATTCAGACAGACTTAATGAGAGAGAAACATCCAGACAGTGAAAGACAGAACACGTGTAAAAGAGAAGGCAAACATCTTCTGTTCCAGACATACAGAGGAGAGACTCTGATAGAGAGAGAGGCTCTGGCTCATTTTCAGATTTTTAGCAGCCATGAACTCCTGAGCCCCAGCCAAAAGCTTTCAGAGGGCACCTATCCCCTAGCCTGGCTACCTGCCCACAAATAGACTGTTTACGACCCTAAAAAAATGGCTGCACTTCCTGGGAGGTTTGGAGAGGAAGAAAGGAAGATAAGACTGGAACACTGTAGCAGGGAGTGTGGAAGAAGTCAACAGACAGAGAAAGACAAAAATGAAAAGAGGACATGACAAGGGAGAAGCAGAAAGATGTCCATCAGAAACACAGATGCTTCTGACTTCAGACACACGACGCATGTACATTAATCTATGAAGGCCACTTCATGGGTTTATTCATCTTTGCAAGTAGTCATTTACCCAAAATGGCTTACAGTACAAGGACTTTATTACAAGGACAATCCCACAGGAGTAACTAGAGGCTCCTTCCTGCAGGTCTCACGATATGCTTTGCTTAAGCACATAATGGTAATACCTCTTGGTTGTCCCTTTTGGGGACTCAAACTTGCAACCTTA
>NW_015537979.1:789409-797494 GCF_001515605.1 Sinocyclocheilus anshuiensis | reverse complement strand
TGAAATGCACCCTTCACATTCCCTTTTGCAAAGCCTGCAAACTTTACAGCAGAGTAGTACCAAACAATCTATACAGAAATACTTCACGAGGGTATTGAATTGAAGGAGGACTGTAGGGACAGAGTGTACCATTTGGGATAGGGTCTATGCCACACCACCCTTCCAATTCATTGTAGAATGTAGGGCAGAATTTAATCAAGCTGTTTCCTACTGCTGAAAAGGTAGCCTATAGGTTAACATACTTCTTCATGGTCACATGGGAGATTTAGTTATGAATCCAGTCTGCATTGTGTCTCTGTGACTTTCCACCTTAATGTCCTGCATGAAAAAAAAGTGCTTCCAACTGAGGTATACCAGGCAACGCTTAGAGAGAAGCAAACCCAGCCATCCAACAAGGGCTCTTTACAACAACTACCTCAGAGTACAAAAGAGCAAATCTTTTCGTCTTAAGAGCTAAATTAGTCTACCTGCCTTTTTGGTAGGAAAATTAAAGGCTGACCATTCCACTGACAAAGTGCTGAGTATAAAAAGGGCCAGTTAAACATCCACTCCATATCAATGTCTGCATAAATACTCCTGCAGATCTGACTGAGGCTGTGCCAGAGGAAAGTGCTGATTTGCTCCCAGATTCCTCTAAAGTACGTCCAGGAAAAGCAGGAGTGAACTGAAACCTGCTTTGCACACATTTATCCCCCTCAACAAAAAAAGCTCCCTCAATGGCTTTGGCCTATCCTCCTTTCCTGAAATCAGAATGGGCAACTTGCGCTCCAGCTGGGATAAGCATGTTTTTGGGCCATATTGACAAGTATGTGAAGATGAACCCAGGCTTGAGCTCTCGTTTTCAATTATGTCAGTCCTGTTGACATAACCATTTGGAAGTGCTAAACTAACTGCAGGACTGCAAGACATTTTGGACTTGCCCTGTGGGTCACTTGGCAAGAAGTCTGTAGAAAGAATTCAGTGAGGATGATGATTAGTACCTTGCCTCTATTAGTTTCCCTCTCTTTCATGGATAATTTTTCACCTTGACAGTTTCCTCCCAAAATTCACCCTGGTTAACCCTCCATCCCACCAGATGTGTAAGTTTACTGACAAAAACCACCTGCTTTTTAACAACTCACCCACCAGCCACCTGTTGACTTTGGCCCGCAGTAAAAGATTGGAAACTGCTAATCAAAGAAAAACCCAAACCAATGGCCAATCAAAAACAGGTGCCATGCCATTCAAATTAGATTCTCACAGAACTGGTGCCAGTCCTCTCAGTCATGATTCTCAGACAATACAGCAAGATGTGCTGTATTATGTTCCAAAAAATCTCAAGGTAATGAGATAGCAATTCCATATGTTGTATTTCCTGGATGTTTTCAATGGAAACACTAGACTGGAAACCTTCTCTATAGACAAGCGTCACCTGAATGAAGACTCCAAATTTTTGTACTGGTAGTTGCTCAAGTTCTCCCAAACTCCTATACCCTTTAACTCCCAAATTTTGTCCAGTTTGTCTATGAATGTTACCTAATTATACACCAAGAAATGTTTATTAATATTTCACTGGCCAATAAAATGGTATTCCTGGGATTTATACTGACACCTGTTGGCACGGATGAAGCATCTGCAAAAGCAAATTAAACTGATAATTTAAAACTGATACATTATCAGTTATCATTGCCATTACAAAACAACCCTAGACAGACATATTTTTCGCCATTAAATAATTGATTACACGACTGAATGTGCCCGATATCAAGTAAGTAGTGTTTAGCTGCCCATATAATCGGAACATGGCACCTTGAGCGGTGACCTGCCCCATGCATTATAAAAGATATTTTTCTAGACCATGACTGGATATCTCATCTCATGTGAGTGTACATACTACTAATAAATTTAGAACATTTATATTGCTCAGTGCAGATGAGAGATGATACACCTTCTACTGCACTGTAAAAAAAAACAAAAAAACTCACCATTTAAAAAGACATGAAAATAATAAAATTCCCTGACAAAAAGAAAATCTTACATGTTGAAGGATGCACTTTCTTCTTTGTGGCCTTTTACCTTATTTAAAGTGATTTTACCTCATTGTAAAGTGTTACAAATATCTTTAAAAGGTAAAGATAAAAATACTTATTTTAGAAAGTGGACAATAGTTCCTTGGTGCACCTTTAAGTACAAAATAGCAGCAAAGTGACAACATATGCAATTTCGTTACGACATACCTTTGGAACAATAAATGTCACATAGTTACAGTCTTTCTAGTACTTTATCTTGAGGAAGAGGATAGAACAGAAACTTGAATTACCTACTAAAGAAATGGGTACTTTTCTTATATCGTATCGTAACTGGTCCGGGATGGGGCTGTTTGTAAAGAGAGTGTAAGGGGATGATCTTGACAAGAGCGGGTAAGCGGACACACATAGTCGACGGATCGCACTACCACAAAAGGACAAAATGCCTGGCTGTTGAAACAAACCTTCTTCATCTGTTGCGAGGGGGAGTAGAGCTTGTGTGACAGACGTGGGTGGAGTATTACGGCGGAGGACAAGGCCACAGAGTTGTGGAATGTGTGTCCCCTTCAAACCGAGGGGAAAAACAAAAGAATGTGAGCCAGTCTCCATAAGCCTTTTCTACAGAGAGGGTCAAAGGTCAAACCACCTCAAAGCCAAATGAGCTCATTTGTGTGAGCAATCATATATTAAATCCTGAAGCGTACCTGAATCGGTTAACAAAAGGATTAGGGGTAGGTCATAAAGTCGAGTTTATCAATGTTACATAGTCTAATCCTGGCCCAGTCCTTACTAATGACTGGGTGCTCATGCTAATGATTTGTAACATCACAAAAGTGCCAAATAATTACCTTAAAGTGTGCTCACATTTATTGCTGTTTGACAAATTGTTGCGCCTGAAATCTAGAGGAATCCATTGGATTGGGAATTTCATGTAAGTGTGAAAGATTTCCCCACGGAGATTTTGCAACGGTTGGTCATGGGAATTTTCTGCATCGACCAACAGAAAGCTAAATGGTTTGAAAGTGATTTCTGTGTGAGCTGGGCTTTATGCATCGCTACACTATTGACAATGAACAATGAAATTTTGCCAAAATTTTGTGAACGCAGCTCTAGAGTACCTGCTAGTATAGCAATAGCCATTTACATACTTTACACCAACAGTGAAACCACACATTGAAGAGAATTACTATCAAAAATACTCCAATGGCTTCTGATCAACTATGCGAAATAATGCAAATCATGCTCTCCTCATTCACATGCCTACTGCTAAAAATTAAATGGATATGTTGTTTCTTTCCTGTAATGGTGCAATGGAGGCAAAATAAAATGACATACACAATACCGTTTTTAATTTTTTGAAATAGATTAATACTTTTATTCAGCAAGGATGCATTAAATTGATTAAAAGTGAGAGTAAATACTTTTATATTGTTACAAAATGTATCTGATAATGATCTATGAAGGATCACGTGACAACTGAAGACTGTAAAAATGTAAAATTCAGCTTTGCATCACAGAAATAAATTACATTTTACAATATATTCATATAGAAAACCGTTATTTAAATTGTAAAAAATATTTCGCATTATTACTAGTTTTATTGTAAATAAAGTATATAAAATATCTGGGACAAAAATTCACGTTTAATATTAATAGGGCTTAAATGCTATAATTTCTTTCAGTTCAATATTCATTCATTCATTCATTCAAAAAAACAAACAAAAAAAAAACATTATGTTTGATTTCTATAACTCTAGTTGGCCTGTTAACAATCATAAACTGACCTCCTTTTAGAAAATGTGTGCTTAGTAGCAGCCAGAAACATCTCTGTAAATATGTAGTAATTTATACACTATGAAACCCAAACAAACATCAAACCACTCCTTTAAAGTATGAAGTATTTTAATAACTAATGAGTCATGTCTCAGATAAAATCAGATAAAAATGAGTCATGTCTCAATGATAAAGAGAAAAATGTCACACGTGAAAAGGCAGGAGGCTGACTCATGCTTTATTGTGAATGGTGACTCAAATGGGAGACAGCATTCCTGTCAGTGTATCCCATGTGGGAACGGGAAAATCTGGAGTTGGGGAGTGTCATAAGTTCACCCTCTGATTCACTTCAACAAAACTCCCACAGCATGACTTGGCCCTGTTTGTCCTTACCTTGTTTCACTACATTTTTTTCCAATATCAGCACTGCTGCAATAAATAGCTGAGCCATGATTTTTTTATTTTTATAGGGATTTTTGAAAAACAACTTCACAAAATCTCTCTTATGACTTCTACTCTCTTAAGTTTCTATTGCTTTGCCAGCAAGGTCTGACCTGAGCACTAAGTAAATCCATCAAGTGACTCTCAACGGGCATATTCAGCTTTTTTAAAACTCACCATACATCTTGCCTTCGTCTGAAAGGATGATCTTTCTGCGGCCACAGGGGGGATAAATGGCCAGAGCCTCCTGGAAACTCTGTTCGATGTCAGGGCTCCAGACGCCCTCCGCATCGCCGTCCATTCCGGCCTTGTCCATCTCATCCGCTCCATCCTCCTGCCCCTCCTCCGGGCTCCCGTTGGTGCTCCACTCGTTGGCTGCAATGGTGGCGGCTCCACCTGGGCCCCTACGTGAGCCCTCACACCCAGGACTAGGAGAGAGACAGAACGAATAATAACAGGAGGTCACAATTAAAGGAATCATTCATCCAAAATTTAACATTCTGTCATTTAAAAAAAATCAATCCCTCACATTGTGTCAAACCAGTGTGGTGTTATTTCTCTGTGAAACACAAGATTTTTTGGAAGAATCTTCACACAGATTTTTTCCATGTCTGTTGGCATAAAAAGGACATTCACAGTATCTGCTTTTCAGATGTGTCATTGATCTTTGAAAGACAGACCTGTTGTGAGCTTCAAGGTTGTTAATCGATGGTGTATGATTTCTTCAACTCATTTGTTCATTTTAATTCAACTTATTTTTAAAACAATCATGTTTAATAGTGGAATTTCTGGTGAAAAATTACATTACCCATGATTCTATGCAGAAAATTCTACCAGTCAGAAGCTGTATCCGAAACCGCTCCCTATCACCTATATAGTGCACTATATCGGCCATTTTGTTGTGCTGTCCGAATTCTGAGTGAACGAGTTCATACCCTATATTCATTCACTACTTTTTACCCACAATCCTCTCTGATTTTCAAGTGTACAACTGATGTGCACTCACTGAAGCACTATTTCCCATAATCCAATGCAGAGAGGACTGACGAGCAGCGGGAGCGAGCGAGTTTGAATGAGATGCTGTTTACATCTTTATTATTTCTGCTTTAACGTTTATTTCATGCATTATTCAAATAAAAAAAACTATGTATGTAGCGTATTCATCTTAATAATAATACCATCTAATAATAATACCATCAATGAAACCACTGGCGTATTAAGTCATTTTGACTGTTATTGTTATTAATATTATTTTCTAAAATATGTGATGAAGATTTTTCTACGACAGCTCCAGCACTCTGATGCCCAGTGTATATGTCAGCGTCTGAATTCGTTCACTTTATTTCGTTCATTTCTTTCTGATATAGTGCACTCAACTGCCATACACTAGGGATTAATGAATGAGTGAACGAGTGAGCGATTTCAGACACAGCTAGAGTCAGAGTGAACAAAGCGCACACAAACAAGATTCACTTAAACCCCGCCCCTTTCTTACAATTGGCTGCAAGCTTGCATTCAGATCTGCCTCCATCCAATCAAAAACTTACACATAGTACCAAGAGCTCACCCTTCATTTTTTCTTTTTCGAAAATCTGTTTTACTCGAATATATGTCATAATATGGAAAAAAAAAGGTATTTTGCTACTTCCGTTTCATCATGACATACAATTCATTCACTATTTTCCAAGTCATATGAATAGACTGAAATGTACGTCTTTATTCACTCAGAACCTATTAGCTGTTTATCCCCGGATCACTGAGCCAGTAAACTAAACTCTAGAACCAAATCAGTAAATGAATCTTTTTTTTTGGATCGAGTTGGTTCTGTTCAATGAATCAGTTTGTCTGACAAATCTGACTGAACTGAACAAATCGTGCAAGTATTGAACTGATTCATTCATGAATGAGAGTTCAACTCACTGACTCAGTTGTCCTCTCACAATATAGTCCTTTAATTAACAGGAGGGGGAGATTTTCAGTGAATAAATACTTAATTTTCAGTCTGTTCTTTATACAAAACTATTGTGTGGCGTCTGAAGATTTGAAAAAATACAGGACATGAATCATCAATCATGAACTGTTAAACAACTACATGAAAATTCTTCCAAATATCTAACTTTGTGTTCTGTGGAAGAAGGAATACAGGTTTGGAAAGACACAACGTCTCAGCCCACTTTAGAGGAGCATCAGCTGCCCCTTCCAGGCTGTCTTACAATAATTGGTTAATTGAGATGGCTCAAGACCAATAGGAGGGTTGACAGTAACTATCATTCCAGATGGTGTGATCATGAATCTCCCTTTGGAGCTGGAGCTTTTCCCAACCCTACTTTAATTAAAGAATCTTGTGGGATCATGTAATCATTTGCATAAGCTCTGTCAATCAGTTTATCCCATTATGAGACGGAAGAAAGAATTGGAAAGGAAAATTGCTGTCGGAGCGGAGGACACACTGAGCTGCCGAGCAAGGCGCCAGATTTTTCAGACTCCTGAAGTCAAGTGAAGTTCAGGTGACGAGATATCAGATTTTCAAGGCCGAGGGTATTAATAGCCGTGGTATTGAAAATCAAGGTAGTGAGGGCACTGATAAATTTCCTTGGTGTCAACAAGGCAGGCTGAGCAATAGTGGCCAATGTCATGGCAAAAGCAGACAGTGGAAGTTGGCTGCTCACAAATCATTTCGATGCAAGCACTAATAAGGGTTTAATGACATATCAACATATTGTTTATACACTTTTTTCAGCCTATTTTTCCAGAAAAAAATACTAGATAATATGTCTGATTGAAAAGCAAAGTCTCCTAATTGCTGCAAATAAAACATAGCACAACAATAGCAATAAGTAGCAATAATTACTACATATATTGGCTTACTAGAAAATGTGAAAAACATTTTTAAACATTTTAAAGCATGAAGAATACCAAATGACTGTGTGAAATCACTGATTCAATTAATTGAAGTAGATTTGCAAAAATAAATCAAACTTGTACTGAGACGTTATTAAAACATCTTTAGTCTTAGCAGTATCACAATCACGAGTCATCATGACACAATAAAAAGGGCAAAACTAACCAACTGACATGGTCTTCATGGTAAAATGGCCAAATTCAAGACAAAATAAAATCCTTGCAATATACGTTTTCTTATGTTTCTTAATTTTATACTTTTAACAAAATCATATTAAATAGCTTGTATTATTCAATTCATGGCTTGATCTGTCTTTCCAACCCTACAATTAATATTTCAATACACTATATAAACTTTCATGATCAACTCTAAAAGGTCTGGAGTTGGTAAGATTTTAAAACAGTTGTGCTGCTTAATATGTTTGTGGAAACCATGATGAATTTTATTTCAGGAATCTTTGATGAATAGAAAGTTAGGTAACACTTTACTCAAAGCCTTTATAATGCATTGTAAAGGTATTCATAATCAGTGTTGGGGAAAGTTACTTTTAAAAGTAATGCATTGCAATATTGCGTTACTCCTTCCTGCAAAAAAACATGATCTCTATGAAGAATTTCAGTCAGGTTTCAGGCCCCACCATAGCACAGAAACTACACTTGTTAAAATTACAAATGACTTGCTACTTGCGTCAGACCAAGTCTGCATCTCATTGCTAGTTTTACTTGATCTTTGTGCTGCGTTCGACACCATAGATCATGACATACTCATAGATCGATTACAAAACTATACAGGTTTTAAGATGGTTTAGATCCTACCTGTCCGATCGCTACCACTTTGTTCATTTAAATGGGGAGTAATCTCAATTATCACCAGTAAAATATGGAGTGCCGCAAGGATCTGTCCTAGGTCCTCTGCTATTTTCAATATACATGTTGCCCCTTGGTAATATTATTAGAAAATACG
>NW_015537979.1:774170-784698 GCF_001515605.1 Sinocyclocheilus anshuiensis | reverse complement strand
CCAATAATTTTCTCCTATTAAATTCGGATAAGACAGAGATATTACTTATTGGACCAAAAAGCAGTACACTGAATCTCTTGTATTACTATTTGCAACTAGACGGATGTACTGTTATATTAGACAGCAACTTGTCTTTTGAAAATCATGTTTCCGAGGGTGCTTTCCCATTTGGGGAAATTTCTTTTCATTTCTTCCAGTCTCCCTGCCCCCGCTGGATTGTGTATTTTGTTTTTATTCTTAATCACGGTACTTTTCACCAAATTTCACCAAAATGTTGCTGTGATCGCACCTTAATATAAAAAGATCCTGCTGTAAAATCATTATAAAAATGAACATCTTACACTCTTTTGGTGAAATGACCACACATGACTTTAGTCATATCAGTGAAAATGGACAGGAAAAGAATCAAATTTTAATTACAAAACTGGACTAAATACTAGTTCACACAAAGGATGATAAAGATATATATACAGGGCTCGCAAAATCGCTAGCCCGACATCCAGGGGCTATTGTGTTTTCCAGTCGGGCTACCAAAATGTATCACCACTCTGCCCATCTTAAATGCAGATCTCCCGCGGGTCCTTTATTATTACTTGCCTATAAGGCCCTTAATGGGTTAGCTTCTGCGTACCTAACTCAGGGCTCGCAAAATCGCTAGCCCGACATCCAGGGGCTATTGTGTTTTCCAGTCGGGCTACCAAAATGTATAATAATTGCTGTTAATAGTGTTCATCGTTTGTTTGATTACGTCTTTAATTCATTTTTCCGTACATTTCTGCCATATGTACATTAACTGACAGCCACCACTGATAAGCTACCACTAAATATTGTAGAAACTTAACTTGCTGTAAAGTTGCTTTGCAACGATTTGTATCGTGAAAAGCGCTATACAAATAACCTTGAATTTAATTGAATTGTACTCCCTAAAAAAGTAACTAATTGTTACTTTGTTACTGTTTATGGAAAGTAATACGTTACATTATTTTTGCATTACTCAACATGGAAACAAGAGAGGTCTCAATCAATAAATAGAAAACAAAGTAACTTGTTGCAAATTTAAAAATAATGCGTTAGTTTACTAGTTACTTGAAAGAAGTAATCTGATTACATAATTCAAGTTACTCGTAATGCGTTACCCCCAACACTGTTGATAATGTACATTGTAATGTATTATATCTTCATAAATATTTTCAAATTCAAAAGGTGTAACAATGTGTAGATAAGCACTATAACGTATTATAACTGTGGTTACTATTATTCATGAGATCATACAATGAATTATAAGGTGCATTAAAGGACATAATTAATGCATTAAAATTACTTTAATAAAGCATTACATATAAAGGCTTTAAGTGTTCCCGAAATTTCAAGAGAACAGCATTTATATTAAATGTAAAACTTTTATAACATTATAAATGTCTTTACTGTCATTTTTTATCAATTTAATGTGCCTTTCCTCAATAAAAGTATGAAACAAACAAACAAACAAAAATCTTTACCAACCCCAGTTTTTTGAATGGTAGTCTATATAGAATTTGTGATCCACAATAACTGCCCCTAATTAAAGCTGGAGTTAATTTCTCTAAAATCAAACATACAGGCATTAATCTTAAAGAAAATTACCATTTGTGCCTTCATTCTTTAAAGAAGTCACTGAGGCCATATGCAAAATTAATCTGAAAAACAGAGTAAACTAATAAGAACTACCCACAATGCATTTTTGTGGCTATGGATTTGGTGAACTCTCTGTCCTCGGCATTCAAACATACTGCAACTTTCTCCAAGACATAAATGTTTTTCAATAGATTTATCACTGCTAAGCTATATCTACATTTGGGGTTAATAAATAGTGAAAAAACATCATTCAAAATTTCCCTGATATATTTTCCTAGTCCAAATCCATTAAAACTATGTCGGCGTAGTCTAAAATATTTACAGAATATTTAGTTGAGGAATTTAAAGATCCATCCCAACCAGTGACTCTAATAACCATAATATGGCAAATATGCAAGAAAAACCACAAAAACAAAAACACTGGACTTCAGAAACAGCACGAGTGGAGCTAAAGCGGTTATCGTAAATAGGTACTAGAGGACCACTGGTATGGACCTACAGAGAGAGAAGGGCTGACATTCCAGACATGCCCTTATTAAGAAAGCCACAGTGTCGCTAACACACGCTCTGACCATCTCTCTCTCTCTCTCTCTGGAGATCTGTTGTGTCACCCGCACCTCCGTCCTTCCCCTCCCGTCCTCTTCTCTCCTTCCCTCTCGCTTACGAGCACCCCAGTCCAAAAAAGGCCTGAAGAACAGGGAAATCAAAGGGGGTGGGAGTGGGAGTGTGGGTTGCCTGACCAATTTAGGCATCCACTAAGGCTCAGGAAACACACAGAGCTCTCCCCAAGGACAATACTGCTGTTTTAGGTGTGCTGGGTTCATAACACAGCACTCCCGCAAGCCAATGCTATCTGGAAATAAACATCAAGACCTGGATAACATGCTAGTTTCGAGGGCCAAAAAACCACATAAATAAATCACTGCACCAGCGAACAGCTTTATTAAATATTAGCTGAACCTGGACCTGAACTGAACCTGGAATCACACAGATTATTAAAGCTAAACATGAGTAATTCTGTCATTGGTCTTTCTGTTAAGGCATTGAATTGTTGCGCGCTTATGTTTGGGTATTTGTGTGTAGTGCGGATGAGTAAATATTGACCTTGGTTTCAAGCATGTTGCCTTATCTGTGAGCAGACATCATGAAAATATCACCTGCCGACACCAGCAGTGCTTGGCCTCTGAAGAGACATCAGGTTACAGAATCAAGTGACAAACCCACATTGTGTTATTATCAACACTTTGACGGAAATTTATTTGATCAAATTTGAAGAGACTTCTTGTTTGTGCTGAATGAATCTCAAGAAACCTCAAGAATGAAAGTCGGCTTCATATATTCACCCTAAAATCAATAAGAAAAAAAATAGCATTGATATAACCTTCATACAAATCAATTACTATAGTTATTTGCATTATTGTAATACAAAAAAATATATATAATTGTATTAAATTATTTTATATTGTAGATATACACTACTGTTCAAAACTTTGGAGTCAGTAAGATTTTATTTTATTTTTTAAGAAATTAATTATTTTATTCACCAAAGATGCATTCGACTGATCAGAAGTGACAGTAAAGACTTTAATAATGTTACAAAAGATTTATACCATATGAATGCTCTTCTTTTGAACCATCAAAGAATCTTGAAATAAATGTATCCCAGTTTCCACAAAAATATTAAGCAGCACAACTGTTTTCAACATCGATAATAATAATAAATCAGTATATTAGAATGATTTCTGAAGGATCATGTGACACTGAAGACTGGAGTAATGATGCTGAAAATTCAGCTTTACCATCACAGAAATAAATTATATTTTACAATATATTCATATAGAAAAAAAAAACATTTAAAAAGCTTACTGACCCTAAACATTTATGAGAGCAACACTTGACAAGGGCAAGACATTCTGGCATATTCGGAGCTAATCTGGTGCTGCTAGGTGGATAAATAACTATTATTTTATAGCGATTCACAAATTCAGTCTCAGTTTATCTGACAGGGGCTAAGCAGCACAGACGAGAGGCAGTTCTTGGAAAAACAGCTGCAATGCTTGTCAACAGGGAAAAGGCCTCATCACACACACACACACACCCTTTCACTAAGAACAACAGGGCAACAAGTAGATGAGCAGCTGCTGCCCTAGATCGGATTACAGATAAGGACAGCATTTTAAGGCATAAGTTACGCTGAACTCACTGATGGTTTAATGGGTCATTAAGAGAATACATTGATCTAAATGCTGTTTTGACATCAGTTTAAAAGCGTTTTATTTCACCGGGTAACTTGACAACATCCTGCTAACACTGCCCAACATAGAGAAGTGCTTTGCCTGTTGTAGAGTATGATCTTCAAAAAATGACTAAACCAAAATATCGAGGCTTTGAAGAAATACCTTAAAAAACATCTCCTAAAATCTTTCAGGAACACATTTGTGTCTAATCTGCACAGCATTCAAATATATTAATCAAATCTTCCAGGATAACCGAGTAAGCAGGACGGCTACAACACTGACACGTCCAGAGAGCTGGCAGCCACGCAAAAAGCACTTTATGTATGGTAGGTGAAAGACTCTACATTGGACGCACAAAAGAGACAAAGACATGTTAAAAAGAGACAAGACTGAAGCGTCTCTCTCTTCCTTCCATGGAACCAACCCATGTCAAACCTGAACAACCTGCTACTGCAGTTTAAGAGAATTCCAACACCCCCTTCAAGGAGCATCATTTAAATTGACTGCATTTCTTCTCTTACTTACGAAAAGCCGGAGGCCAAGTATTATTTTCTTGCCTTCTCTGTTTTGTTTTTTTTTGTCAACGTAAAAAAAATAAATAGTTGCTTTCTTGTGATCCTGACATAAACCCAAATAGTTATTTAACAGCAGCACTAATTCAAGTGTACCTTAGCCTTGGGAGTGCCATACTTTTGCTGTAGATTGATATCAACCGTAAAATACACAAATCATCATGAAGCTACTCGGTTCAGAATAAATAAAGCAGTAATTGATGTCATCAAATGACATTAGCCCACATGTAAAAGTCAGCAGCTATGGCGAATAAAAATCATAAACATGACACGTAAAAACATCAATAAGTTGTTGTATATATAAACTTATGTCTAATTTTATTTCAAACAGATGAGGAAAATAATGTGGGTTGAATCCAAGAAGCTAAAAGAATTTTAGAATTGTTGTCTGAGATGTCCGTCAATTGAAGGCACACCGCTCACGCTTCTGTATTGACAACTCTGTTGCTAGGCAGACACAAATAAAACATCTGTCTGTGATTGATATGATTTTATTGTTATTTTTGTCACAATGAACGCCCATTATATTTTGTTCTAGCAGGTAACATTTTGGAAAGGAAACCTCAGAACTTAGAAACAGGAATGAAATTATACAGCTTTTGCTCATAACAAACTGAAATGAAAAACAATTCATTATTATTATTATTATTCATTACTAGTTGTTTTCAGGTAAAAAGAAAAATTAATGTTTTTGACATAACAAAAACAATTTTGTTATGTCAAGATCAAAAGAAAATTGTCATGATCCTGAGAGGAAAAAAGTCACATGAGTCAAAATGTAAAAACATTTTAAGAATTGTTTTTTTTTGTATAAATTTGCCACTTTGTGTATTCATACAAAATTGCCACCTCGTAAAGTAGTTGTCTCATGAGATTGGGTTGAATTTGTTTTTTCTCTGTCAAGCAAAGGACAGGGTCTAAACTGAAAGAAATTGAGGTCTTTATTTTTATTTATTTTTTGCAATTCTAATATGGATAGTGGTGAGAAAATAAAATATATAGCAACAAAGGGGTGAATAGGAATGTTGCAAGCTGGATTTGAACTCCCATTCCTCACATGAGAACCAAGGCTCAATATGTCACAGAAATTACTACCAGGTATCTTTTTGAATAAGAATAGTGCTAAAACACTAGTGAAAGCTCTGACAGAATCCATCTGGAATGGTGTGTAAAGAGCAAAGACACTACAATTAATTTAATTTCTAAAATCACAACTGAACCTTTCTCTTACCAATTATCATCGGCCAATGGATGCCTAAAGTATGGGACATAAACCTAGTCCCAGACTAAAATGCATGTTTGAGCTGTCTCAACTGAAAATATCTTGCTCTGACATATCTTAAAATATGTCAGTGTCATTGTTCTGTGTCAAGATGCACACCTGTAATGTTTTCTTCTAAGGCATTTTTGTAAAAGTTGCTTCAATATCTTAATTTAACTAAGGTATAGTCCTGGCTTAAGCTAAGCCCAGTTTGTGAAACCGGGCCTAAATGTTACGATTTACTCAACTTTCGCATGTACGGCAGAGCATCACTTTCACAAATTCTTGCCTTTCACTTGTGTTCTCTGATGTAATCCCTAGTATGTGGCCCCAAAACCATCGACAGGCTTAGTCTTACAGTGCATGTTTACATTTGATTCATCATGATCTCCAATGGGGCTTTTTCTCACAGTCCCAGATGCCTACTCTCTATCACTCAATTTCCTCTCCAGACATTCATACACCCTAGATCCTGACCAACATGCTTGTGGTTGCTAACATGTGGCCCACGTAACATATGTAGCCATTCCACAGCATATCAATTCACCTGGCTTCTCGCCGTCGAAAGCCAATGAAAACAGTGAAATCACCACTCATAAATCACTGATTTGGAACATTTTACATAAACACAAACTCCACAAACCGCAAGAACAGTGGAAAACTTGACTCGTCTGAATTCAACAGCGTTCTTCGCTAGCATTGCTAACCTAACATGGTGATACTCTAATAAGCATAACAATATGTAGTACAAATAAATTACACAGTCAATGCTGAATTGCACTAAATAATTTTTATTGATAATTTTCACTACTGAATTAATTCTAAATATACAGTATTTGTAATCAACAATTATCAGAAATTGGATGTCCGCCATATTGAATATTTTTGTCACAATGCTTTCTGAGATTGCCTTCTGTGTGAAGAACATGTGATGCTGCTTTAGAGTTTGGCTTGACAGGTAGCATAATTAATTTTCATATTTTAAGGACTAGGCCTATGTTCACCTATAGGTCTACAGTTCATAAAAACAAAATAATAATAATAAAAAAAATCAGTCAACATTTTCTTACTCTCATGTTGTTCCAAACCTATAAGACTTCATCTTGGGAACCCAAATAACAATAATTTGAATATTTTAAATGCACATAAATAGAGCTTATCAAACGTGGTAAACAGCTCAATCAAACTTTCTTAACACGCAATGACCAATGAGGGTTGTATTCGCAAGTCAAGCGAGCATCCGAGTTTACCATATTTGATAAGCTCCATGTATGTGCACGGATCAATTGTTATATATGAGTAAAAGCCCAAATTAAATTTGTTCCTTAAAGTGATTGTGTCTCTTCAGAATACTTGGATTCAACTGCTTAATTCATATGGATTACTTTCATGATGGCTTTGTGAACTTTTTGAAGCATGAAAGTTTTGGTTTTCTGAAATTTCAATGGATGGACAAAAACGTTGAAAGAATATATTAATAATATATGAATAATTCATTTGTGTTTTGAAGATGAGTGAAAGTATTGTGGGTTTGGAATGACACGATGGCAAGTAAATGATGACAGACTTTTCATTTTCGGGTAAGCTATCGCTTTAAAACGCTGTATAGTATTTTAGAACAAAGCATCAGTCTCTATATCTGCCAGTGGGCACCTTCAAAAATGCCCTCTGAATAGACCTTTAGCCAGAAAACTGAACTTGAATTCTTCCATATGGCTAAGAAAACAATGCAGTTATACGCCGCATGTGGAAAGAATCCGTCACACATGTCTAAGTCCAAACTAAAACGACTAACACCGGATGATCAACAGGAAATTTATGCAACGAGTGACAATTTTGAAGTCTGGATTTACAGACGCACCACACCTGACCTCCACGCCCCAGGTGCTGAGACGCACAAAAACGGGTCAACCCTAAAATCTAGCCCTAAGGACGACAGAACTACTCGTGTAGATCAGTAAGTCATCATTCCTCACACAGAGTGCGGGGTCTGAAGCACAAAGAACCTACTGCAGTGCTATTTAAAGCAGTGAGCTCACCAAACACACTTGTCATGTTTTGCAGGCCCTCTTGAAGCTTCACAGCCAGTGTTGAGAAAATCCCCAATCTTATGTTCACAGAGAAATCAAAATACAATGTAAATCTGAAAACATTCTATATTCTATTGTTTGTTTATTGTTTGCACGTTAAAGAATTTAGTGGCTGATCATTGAATATTCTATTGGGATAAAGTCAAATGGGGAGCATTTAGAGAAGAGTACTTCAACAAGTGTTCTGAAGGAAACATCTGGAGTAATTTGTTTTTTCTTGGCACCACTGTTACAGTCTGTCACATTTGTTACATGAAATTCTCCTCTGATTGCTCACCGTAACCTTACATGTCCTGAAAAACCTGTTCAATCTCTGCACGGCGAAACTGAGGGGGCGCGTTGATCTGACACGTGTGATGACTGAACCAAGATGCACGAGATCTGAAATGAATTAAAAGACTGCTTCTGATGAATGGGATTATTACACTCCCTCTGACAGCTGTAACTGAATCATACTGATCATTTTACGCACAACGCTGGCCATTATAATTCAAGACAGAAAAAACACTAAGCAGTTTAATTTACACTGTAAAAAAAATCAGCTGCGGTTGCCGGAATTTTACTGTAAAAATACGGTAGCAACGTTTTAGGTTTTACGGTTGTAACTTAAATTTACAGTTAAATACCGTAATTTCATTAACTGATATAATGTTAATATACCAACCTATTGAAGTACTGAAATCTGTTTTGTACCTTTGTAATACACTGATAAGCACCAAATGCAGGTGGTGATGAGAAAGTCACATGATGAACCAAAGCCCATCACAAGCAGCTTTTAAATAATAACATATATAGAAGGTGCACAGTGTCATTCACACAAACACCAAACACCATCATGGTAACACACATGAAACTGAAATAATGCAATAAACATTCATTTAACAACACTAGGTGTAACACACAACCCTAATATACAAAAGTGATAATAAAAAACTAAGAAGAAACAGTTATTTCAACAAAAAAACATCACATTTGAAATGTAACTCAGGGAATTCTGGGAATGTCAATTTACAGTTATTCACTGTAAACTATACGGTCTTTTTCCACTTCCAAAAACGGTCTACTACCGTAAAATTAATGTCCAATACATGTAATGTCCAATACAGCTTTTCACCGTATATAGTAGGGGAATTTACCATTAACCATTTAACAGGTTTTTACTGTAGCATTTTTACAGTCTTTTACCGTTAAATTCACGGTCATTTTTTACAGTGTAGTCATGAATAGGCTGGGTTTTATGAGTTATTTTTACAGGCTTAAAGCTAATTAGCCTACATAAAAAAACAAAGACGCTGCCAATATTACATGAATTCTTAACAATCTTTTTTTTCTTGACACACATTTATACACTTTCAACTTTTTAGAGCATGATTTAAACTTCTTGAAGTTTATTCTAGAATCATAAACTGTGGTTTTAAATGCTTTTATGGATTACACATCATAGAGTTGCCCTGTTTTTAATAACTAAATGAAACATAATTATGCATTTGAAGACAAAATGGTTTTGGACAGCTTAGATCAAGTCGTGTAGAATGGAATGATTTCCATTTATTTACAAAGATCTAGGTACATTTTTACTTTTGATAATTCTATTACATATTATATATTAATTACATATATTAAAACATAAAAAAAAACGACCATATATTAAATTCATATATTGACGGTACACACATACTTGTCAGTTTAGTTAAAAATTATTATTTGTTCTCCATTAGAAAATATTTGTAGATAAGCAATGAAACCATAATTAAATGTGATTAAAATCATTTGCTCCACTTGAATTAGTAGTAGGCTACAAACTTTCTCATACTCATATAGTATTCATATTCCACTGGTGCAAGTTTGTATTGAAATATCAGCAATAAGTTTACATCTGTAAAGCCAGGTGTGTGAGTGTGCGATGCAGCATCAATGAAGCAGCTCCGAAAAAATGCCAAAAATGAGAATTATGTAAAAACTGCAGCGCGAGCGCAATGACCGCAAGAGACAAAGGCGCGCAATAAGAGTTTTGCACTTACCTTAAAAGCAAACCTCTGCTCTACAGTGGGCAAAAAGGGAATTCAGGCTTTATCTTATGAGCTCATTTACAAATGCAAACCACGCTGATGTTTTTGAAGAAATATTTCTCCTGATTTGACAGTAAACCTGGAATGTGAAGTATGGCTTCGGTATGAAATCACGGCGAACCCGAGCGGAGCGCTGGAGGAGGAGTCATGAAGGAGGAGGGCGTCAAATCTCCACCCCACTCCAACTTCACGAGCAAATCTCACGCGTGGGGATCAGTTGAGATGCGCTCATTGGCTATGTAGACTGCATTTTTGGGTATGACTGGTACTTTCCTAACTGACTCTAACTGGGCATCATAAAAGTGATAAATAAGTAAGTAAATAAATAAATAGCACGTTTTATTTGGCTTCATTTCTTTTAGGCTCCACTTATAGCCTAATTCATGGATTAATTATCCAACTTGATAAACGCAATATTATATATATATATATTTATTTTTTTTATTTTTTATTTTTTTTTATTTATTTATTTTTATTTTTTTTACAGTAGCTTTGAAATGCATAATGCTCAAAGGAAGAATGTCAGACTCGTGTATTTGGCCACAGTTGAAGAATGCACATGTAGAAAAAAATGTACATTGTCACTTTATATTATAAAATTAATAGTGGAGAGGACGTGTTGAGGACTAAACATATTCAAACAAGTGAGAAGGCCCATGCAAGTGTGTGAATTCTCACAGCAGTC
>NW_015537979.1:761195-773860 GCF_001515605.1 Sinocyclocheilus anshuiensis | reverse complement strand
TATATATATTTGAGTCCATTAAGCCTTGTTGAAACAGCACCACCCTAAGGACAACTTACCCATCATGAAGTAGTTTAATGTTTGTGTGGACGATTTTGTTTTCGTTTGCAGCTGCACATTTACCCTCCAGCTTGATTCCAAAAAAAAAAAGAAAAAAAAAAAGTAGTATTTATTTATATTTATTTTGGATTATTTTGGAGATCTCTGATAATACTTCAAAAGTGGGCAAAATATGATATTTTAGACAGGTATGTGTCATGATGTGTTATATCTTTCATGCATTGTTTATGCATCTTTCATGCATTCATAAAAACGGTTTATAGAATGTATAAAGAAGCACATATCCTTGATTGATCCTTGCATGGACAGAATAAATAAAGCAATATAGACAGAATAAATAAATAATATAATAAATAATTATTGATGAACAAAACAAATCACTTTGTTTTAAGAGAAGGATATATAAAGGCATGCACATTTGAACAAAAATAGTTAAACAAAAACACGGTTTGATACTATAATTTGAGTAAACACTCTAAGCCGTTTTTACACAACATTTTTAAAAATGACTTTTAAAATGCACACGCATGTATATTTGCACGTTTTGCAACTCAGATATTTGAGAGAAAAGTATACATTGCACTGATCATTTATCTTTATTATAATTAAAAAAAAAAAAAATCGTTCATAAATCTCAATACAACAGAAAACATAATCAAACAATTTCCAGTCACGTTCAGTCATTTTATGTAGCTTGCATTACATACATGCATGCACATATCAATGCAGCACACGTGTATGCAACACCCAGCTTTGGTATCAGTTTCTGTTCTGTATCCAGGATAAGTGTATCCTAATCACATTCAGGCACAGTGGAAATCATAAAAAATGTCCCACAATATCAAATAGTACAACTTCCTTCATCTTCCTTCCAGATGATGAAGATATCCTGTGTTGATTGCAAAGATTTGACTCTTTTGAGCCTTGTGTTCATTCGCAGGCCAGTTTGCCATCAAAACTGGACAGAGCGATGGCAAAGGCTTGCACCGCACACATGGGGTAATTATAGTCCAGAGTGAACATATCGTCTGCTACCCTTCCAAACTGCATCACAATGTAACTATCTGAAAATAAAAGCATTTACATTCAGGATAGTTTTTATATTCATGCCATAGTAACATCTGAGCACAGTTTCAGCACAATATGGAATTATCAATGCAACATATGCTAGGAAAAGTCCAATTTCATACTTGTGCCATTTTATTCTATTGTGAAGTTGTAATGTTTTTGCGGTATCCCAGTTGAAGAGGTATATATTTGTCAGTATCACCAGTATCACTCACTGTCTTTGCTGTGGACGATCTGGAAGTTCTTGACAGAGGCCTGTGTGACCCGACCAGAGAAGTTGAGGACATAGGAAGCGGTGTCATCATTCCAAACTGGAGTTTTATTGTGGAGTTCAATCAGGTTGTCCATCTGCCTGTTTTGGTAGCGCATAAGTATACTGTCGTTGTCCTAACGGTAAAATAACAGAGTTGTTGTGCATGAATGAGTTGGTCGTTGCAGTGAGTATTGTAATTGAGTTTCTAAGTTAGCTGAACTGCCTAACTAGCCATCATTTTTGGGACATCATGGGTTATATGATGTAGTCCAGTCCCTATGGTCCCTATGGGTTATTCAATTCTCTGTGTGTATGTGCTGTACATGTGGAAGAATTGACAATAAAGCAGACTTGACTTGACTTGACTTGACTTATAGTAAGGGGCCGTTCACAGCGAACGCATTTTTGCATGTAAATACATTTCTTTTCCATTGTTTTTCTATGCAAATATGCACATATTTGACCACTGCACTCGCATATTTTGCAACATCTCACGAATGACACATTCTAAAAATGTGGTGCTTACTTTAAAAGACGTTAAATATAATTAAAGTTGCTTTTTCATTCAACTGCCCTGCGTCTCACATGTTTACACACATTCTGTGTGTATTTGCTAAAGCAACCATGCCATTTTAGCTTGATTCTCCAAATCTTCAAGCTATTGTATTGTGACATGTTTGACAGGTCTTATACTCGAGTGTTTCATATCGCAAGTGCAATCAATGCTGTACCAGGTGCGCTACCGAGCACGTTTACCACATAAGAAAAGCCAAACATATGGAGCTGGTTATGTGATGAAAACATCACATTTTTTAGTTTACAAATCATGTGCCATGGTAAAAGTCTTTTGAGGTCATAATACAGTGTTGTGCAATGAAACACGAGTCTTTATTAATCGATAATCTGCCCCTGTAACAATGATTTGTGTGAAAAAGAATACAAGTGGTTGGTGTTTTACTGCCACTATAGTGTTCATTTCAACTGGAAACTGCAGTGAGTTTTGGAGCACATTTTTCCAATGAGCCAATGTTGTGAATTTATTTTCTTGCCTTTGTTGTTGCATGTCAGAGTTAGATATAGCAGTACGTTAGTAACTGAACTCACCGTTCGTGGACATATCGGCACTTGCTTGTTGTCGTCATCCATGCCTGGGATGATCACAGTCATTTTTCTGGGCCCTTTAAACCCCAACACATTTGTCTCCTGGACGGAAACACCCATATCTACTTTAAAACTTCTGACAGATTTTTTTAACCTCCAGGATGACTGTTGTGGAAATGAAGTTAGCACTTACGTAAATGATAGCTGCTAGTTCTTACCGGGCATTAGACATGTCCCTGAGGGCACGATCAAGGTTGAGACTATTGTCAAACACTGTGAACTTGGTACCCATGAGATTGGACCTAAAGAGATAACAAACCACAAATCAAAGAAGAAAGCACAATGGCTCAGCAATCATGCATACTTATTTTGGCACATTTTATATCATGCAAGTTATCTCAACTTTCCGATAACATTTTCTCCACCCTGTGACAGGCCAGTGGCATCTATGGATATCAAATAATTTGACGTTGCACTCTTTTTTCTTTTTCGACCAGCCAATAGGAAAACCTGCAGGATGGGGTGGAAGATTATCTCAAGCTAGTCATTAATTTGTGTTGGCGATTTATGAGAGCCGTGCATTTTAACTATCCTCTCATTCACTAGAAAACCTTGTAGAATTGTCCGAAGTTCTACATGAGTTTGACTTAAAAGTGAGAGCACCTTCTTGTCATTGTCTAAATGGAGGTAATAGGTGGGGTAGAAGCCTCTGTCCATGCCACGCTTGTCTTGCATTACTTTACACTTGATGGTGATTCCCTGAGGTGCAGGCAGAAGAACAAACTCCTCAAGGTCATCGAACTCAATCTCCGGTGATGGAGGCCTCTCCTCCTGTCACAAGAGAGATAATACTGTTCAGATTATACATTCTTTCCCTCAGGATGACACTGCCTCAGTTTACAGGAGTCTTACCTTTTTACTTTTCCTCCCTTTGCCTTTCTCCTTTCTGGGCATTTCTGTATCCTCATCATCACTTTCATCTGATTTAGCAGTGTCTACAACGAGAAGCTTTAATGTTGATATACGAACAGTGTGATAAAATGAAAATGATTTTGCTTTTGTTTGTTTTTTTGTAGTTACAAGAAATGTGATTTTTTTCACAGTCCAAAAAGACCATTTACGTACATTACATGGCCCAAAAAGCTTATTTCAAAACAATTACATTTCTGTCAGAAATAGATCATGACAGTGTTAAAGATACTGTTGTTGCATCCAGAAGATAACAATGTTATTAGTCTAGTTTGTGTATTACAATAAGCATAACATATGAAGTCTAGAAATAAGTTATGCTGTGTCTGGCTGTGGGGAAGCACATGTGCTTAGAGGTCTTAAGCTTTTGTCCAAATGTTGTCCAAACTGTTAAAGTTTTCTGTGCGAAGAGGGCATTTACGCTTAGTCTTTCACTTACTCTTTTTCTTGTTGTTCTTCTCTTTGTCCTTATTACTCTTGTCTTTGTCTCCTCTTTGTCTCCTCTTTGTCTCCTCCAGTCTGAAACATGGAGGTGGAGTTGGCAGTGGATTTCTTTTTGCTCTCGCTGGGTTTAGTCTCTGGCTCACTCTCAGCACTGTCCGACTTGTGGGCTGCAGCAGATGCTTACAAGATTCAGTCAACAAATTTCACAATTACACTATTTATTAATAAATATTCTTCAAAACACTATGTACAAGCATGCATTATACTACACTAATTCACTTTTTTACATTACACTACTGTTGTTCAGGTCATATTTAACTCCAAAAACCCAAAAAAAAAAAAAAAAAAAAAAAAAAAAAAAAGTAAAGTTTTAGTACCTGTAGATTTGTGTGTGTGTATGTGTATTCCATTAATAACTATTTTTTTCATTATTAATTATTTTTTTTAATCATTTTCATTTTCTTCTTAATTTTTTTCCCAGGCATTTTTTATTAAATCACCATAAACTAAAATACTACCATTATGTATAAATACTTACAAATTTAAATTATACATCTTTGTTTCACTTTACAAAAAAAAAAAAAAAAAAATTATTATAATAATTATATCACAAATTTGCGTAATTTTTTTTAAATTAAATTAACTTTTGATTTTGAGGTAAAATATGACCCAGGCATGTTCTTGGCAGTCTTTGTGAGATTCACAATAGTTGTCTTTAGCAATACTATCATTAATGTACAGTGTTTTAAGAAAAGTCAAATTACCTTTCTTTTTTGTGATAAAATCTGGTTTATTTCCATTTATCTGAAACATAGAAGCTGGCTCCTTTTTAGCCTTGGCCGTCTTTCGTTTGCTTTCTGATTCACCTTTACTCTCTGCAGAGATAAAATGGTGAATTAAGAATGAGATATATCAGTATTTTCCTCTACGGTGGCTTGCCTACAACAAATCTACAAGTTGACGTAGGAGTCACTGAAGCTAATAGAGTTCGTTCACAGGGTATTTAGCTGAGAGTCCTTATGTGATCGTCAAGTTAGGACCGGTTCCCAGAACTCCCTGGGGTTATTCAGGTGTGCCAGCTCCAGATAATCAGCACAGCTTCCAGCTGAAGAGCAGCATCTTTCAATATGGAAATTATGCTGCTAATGGCTCAATACATAGAGGACAACCAGAGAGTTTCCAGTTTGAATGTCAAAACAGCTATAGCTCAGTCCCATTGATTGTAATGCCTGTGTCTTTCCTCCACCCACAATCATTGTTAAACTTTTGAAACATGCTCATCACACATTAAACTTGCTCAAATGTTTAATAAAACCTGAACGCGTGCCCCTGAGGAGCCCCAGAGGAGGTCGTCTGTGAAGGTTTTCACTCATCTAGGTCATTGCTGAATGCCTGCTAAAATGAATTAGTTAGCAGCTGGACTTTGTATTCCATTTGTTGAAGTCGTTTCTCCACTTATCCGAGTGGCTTGATCAGACACCCCCCGAGGAGCTCACCTTCTGTCTATTAACAACACGAAAAAAATGAGGCCAAGCCTTTACAAGACGAGCAAATGAATCCCTAAAAGCATAACTGAAAACAAGAGTCAAATTCACTTGAAAGTCCCCTACTTCAGCTCATAGATAAAGCGGAGTGGTGATCTTTAAGAAAGCTCTGCTCTATTGTTCTGGCTAATCTTCTTAGCTCACGAGATCTAGTGCTAATCCTCTTCCTGAGCAGCAAACCCCAATGCATGTGTACATAACGACATTAAGAGTTGCTCACACTGAAGCCATTGTATAACACTTTCCTCTGACTCGATACCAAATGTGGTTTGCTCTGGGGGAATAACAAACTAAAAAACCAAAAGCTTCAGGATTTCTGTTTTCAGAGACCAAAAATACTCTCGATATACTCTTGAAAAACACTCCCAAAACCCCCAGCAAAGTTCAAAGGGACTCTTATAATAACATAAATGCTGCTTGACTGTTGAAACTAATGGACCAAAGCTCAAAATGAACCTTGGCCTCGCTCATTAGCATGCATTCAAGTGTGAATAGGTTCAGCTGACCTTTGGCCTTTGATTTCTTTTCTTTGGTGCCAGCAGAGGAGCTCTCTTTGGTGGTTCTCTTCTTAGTTTTCTTCTGTGAGGTCTCCTCTTCATCGTCATCCTCCTCCTCATCATCATCAGAATCTGAGACACCAATATTTAAGGACAAATGATAAGGCAATAAAATACATCCTAAAACTGGTCCTGCTGAACACATTCTTGGTCTGTGCATGTTATTTCAAGGGGAATATGTAATTTTTAATAAAAAATGTGCCTTTTAAATGACTTCCCTCTTTCGCTTAAGTCACCAAGAGGTCATGGTTTGGCTGGTTATCATGGTTTCGTTAGTCCCTGCTGGTAGATGTCATAACTACACCATCTGACTGTAAAAGCATCCTTGGCCGCATTGCAAAAAATGCTTTTCTAGTTTAGATCTTTTGTCTTGTTTCCAGCCTAAATATCCAAAAGTTCTTAAATCAAGAAGGATTTTCTAGACAAGTAAAAATTATTGTCTTGTTTTCAGAAAAACAAGTCGAATTTAAGTGAGTTTTTGCTTGAAACAAGCAAAATAATCTGCCAATGGGGTAAGAAAAATAATCTTATTTCAAACAGAAAACAAGATTATTTTGCTTACCCCATTTGACAGATTATTTTGCTTGTTTCAAGCAAAAACTCACTTAATTTTGACTTGTTTTTTCAGAAAACAAGACAATCATTTTTACTTGTCTAGAAAATCCTTCTTGATTTAAGAATGTTTTACGGTGGCCGAGAAGTGCAAAGCAGATCACAATTCTGAAAACAAAATAACAAATTACAAACGCAAATGCAAGTCTAAAAAACAAAATAACAATTCAGAAAGCACAACAACAATTCAGAAAACATTATAACAAGTCAGAAAACACAATGACAAATTCGAAAACAAAATAACATCACTTAGTGTAAATAGAATCCATTGCTAATACGAGATTTGAAAAGGGAGAAAAAAAAAGTTCGGCAAAAGGCCGGATGGAACCCGGGTCGATCGCGTCAAAAACCCAACGACACACACTTATGCATCTGCGCCACTGGAGCTGATGATTTACAGCCACTTTTAACGTTTTTTAGACTTGCATTTGTGTTTGTAATTTGTTATTTTGTTTTCAGATTTGTGATCTGCTTTGCACTTCTCGGCCACCGTAATGTTTAGATATTTTGGCTGGAAACAAGACAAAAAATCTAAGCTTTAAAAGCATTTTTTGCAGTGCGGAATTTTTTGCCCCAAAATATAACAAAACAAACCAAGACGTCAAAGAAGGCAACTGCCATTACAATACAATAATTGAGAATCCAAGCAGACAGATTTCTAGAGGTATTATAGACATCATTCACGGTTCACCTCCTTTCACACACCCAACCCCCCCCCCCAACCCCCCCACTCACTCAATAAGTGAGTGCACTTATGATCAATGACTGATCAATGTGTCCTAGCAGAGTAACCACAGGTGTAGTTCATCACATTAACTGTGAACTAACTTCCAAAATAAAGTCTGTCATTTCAAAACTTACAACCATCTTTTTGTGAAATGTTTTGCTTTTTGTAATCTAATGATGTTCACACATTTATGTGCAGCCACTGTATGTCTTTCAGAGCAGAAACTTGAACATGTGGAAATTCAATGTCTATGTAATCATTGTTTATTTCATTTCTTAAGTAGCATCCAAATCATATAAGATGAAGTCACAACAGTTGTTAACTGCATTCTTGAGATGTGTAATGTGTCAGACTGACTCTTTGAGGGAGTACTGTCCTCCTCGCCTGACAACTCTTCACTCTTTTTAGCTTTGCTCTTTTTCGGTTTGGCTTCAGCTCCATTGGCCTTTCCAGAATCGGCCTCCGGCTTCTTCTTTTATGTCTTCTACACTGTACATAAAGAGAATAAATGGCATTCACTTTTCAAGGTTTTCTTTGCATACTTGTACATTTTTATGAATGGCTGTGTAAATTTATGCAGAAGTTTTGAACTTGCCCATTGCCACACATCAATGAAAGCAAGCAAAATGATGTACAGAATACATTAGAAAAGTGCATGACTTACATGATTAAACACAAATATTTAAGCTGTTCATTAAGCGACTTTTTATAAATTATGCATTTCACAGTGCATCTTCGTAAAGTAATAATCATGTTGTTTACACCTTTCTTAAGGCAAATAATCAGTCAAAATCTTCTGTACATTCAAACACTGCTCAAAAGGGGGTTAAATCTGTTTGACTGGATGTGGCACGTTGGTTTAAGACGTGACCTCTTATGTAAAGAACGCTGAGGGAGGCCAGACTAGGTTAAGGATATGGAGAAAGTCCAATTCCTACACAATGTAGGCTGGACGTCACAGCCGGCTTCCGTACTGCACGGAGTGGGGAGCATATAATCTGATTAGTTACGACCTTAAATGAGTATTTATAGACCTCACTTTAACAAAGCACAAAGACAGTGGGATCCTTGATTACTGCCGCCATCGGGATTTTACTTAGCTTTCTGAAAAACCCCTTCATAGACCACAGTAGATTCAGTTTTTTATGTAAGCGAGATTCTGTTTGACAAGCATCCAAAAGCATCTGCTTGGCTGACTGAGACATATTGACTTTTTAATTAGAGTTAATGTTTAAGCCCTTTTCATAATTTCAGCCATGTCTCCTCAGGGAAAACCTCTTTTGGGTCAGTGAGTTTCAGTGCCATGCTCCAGTGGCCTCGACCAACCCCTCTCTGACATATTCTTTCTCCTTTTCTTCTCCCTTTATGGTTAATAATGTAACAGGATATTCAGTGAAAAGGAAAAGGTACAAAAGCTGTCACTGGGTCGGTACCTTTTTTAAAAGGTACACTTTTGTACCTTTTAGGTACTAATATGTACCTTTAAGGTACCAATATGGACTCTTTAGGTACAAAGGTGTGCCTTTTGAAAAGGTACCTCCCCAGTGACAGCTTTTGTACCTTTTAGGTACTAATATGTACCTTTAAGGTACCAATATGGACTCTTTAGGTACAAAGGTGTGCCTTTTGAAAAGGTACCTCCCCAGTGACAGCTTTTGTACCTTTTATTTCTGAGAGTGTGGATTGTTACCTGTCATCTTAAAATGTACATATTGGCCAATAAACTGGTTATAAGGCTCTTATAATTGCATATTGCCAGATAAACTGGTTATAAGGCTCTTGAAAACTATGTAAATCCCAACCTACTGCAAGTTATGTCCTGCAAAAGAACAAACAGACACAAGTATGTTGACACAAAACCCTAATCAATCAAACAGACTTGCATTAACTTCATATGACAAACCTAGGCTTGTTTAGTACCTTCTAGTTCACAGAGCTATAGAGTATTTATGCCTGGTATAAAATGATCAAGCATTTTCTCAGTATTTGCTCCTTTACTGCCTAAAACATCCAGTATCATACAACTTTAAGACATTTATAACTGCTTTTAGAAACTAGAAGCTCTTTTCAGCTATAAGACACGACAGCTAAGATGTACCTTCTCTGAAGACATGGTTATTGAGATGACATCGGTTCAATAGTAGAGGTCCAGGCAAGAGAGCAGATGAAGCTGTCATGTGTGTTTATGTGAGTGTGTGCTGAGGGCATCAGTGTGGCTGATTATGAAAGCTAGTTTATTCCAGAGAACTTGATAATAAGATTCAGTGTTAAGCCCATCTGCCTCAGGAGGAACCAAAACAACACAAGAGGAATATACCATCTTCCGACACAATAAACATGACTGCAGAATGAGTTTCCTTCATTACACTCGCAGATAAACGAACAAGCGGTACACTTTCAAAAGGTACACCTCTGTACCTTATTTACCCTGAAGGGTGCATATTAGTACCTCAAAGTTACATATTAGTACCTAAAGTGCACATATCGTTACCTACATCGTACATGTTTTGAAAATGTACTGCCAGACACAGCTTTTGTACCTTTATTTCTGACAGCGTAAGGTACAAATGTTAAAATGTGCATTTTTGTTCCTTTTAGACCCCTAAATGGTAATATTAGTACATTAGAAGCACTTTAAAAGTGTTCACCATTTGAAATAGTATCGACCCAGTTACAGTTTTGTACTTTTTTTTTCTGAGAGCATACAGATTATTAGTGAAAAGATGAATTTAAGAAATTAACATGAATTTCATACAATCTTAGTATTTGGTTTGATGCCTTTTCTTTAATGACAGAAACACTCAAACTGCATCAGCTCCATACGTTTGCATAAAGCCTGATGATCCAAAGAGCATCTTGAGCTTCAGTGGAAGAACTGAGATGTTTATATTTGAGATATTTATTTCTAATAACTTTTATTTATCGAAAAAAAAAAAGTTATTTATAGGGAGTTTAAATGGAAAAAAAAAATAGATTTTTTGAGACCGTGTGTTCTCAGACTTTTAGATCCACATTAAAGCAGACTTGCACTTGAATGGAGACAGAGACATGCACAAACTTACACAAACTGTACACTTGATGTATAACTCACCTGTACTGACCTTTTGGAGTCATTGTTAGGAAGACTAAGAGATAAATCAGCATTATTAGCAAAGCAGACACATTTATGACAGTATTTATAGTAAAGCACTCCTCACCTGTCTTCTGTCCAAACCTCCTTTAAGATCTCTTTCTGCAGAGGCATCAAGTGAAGACCACTGATCGCAAAAACACCAAATTCTTCTCAAATGAAATATCCAAAGCTCAATCAATCAGTTGATTGCAAAACAATTATCTCAGTGTTCTTCAAAGCACGCATCCAAAATATTACAACTGATAATCATGAACTATTTTTTTTCTCCTTCTCTTGCTTTCTTTCATTTCTGTGGCCTATAATACATGACATGTGTTGCCAATGTCTTTTGCTCTTGAAAACATACAGATTGGGTTTTACTGGTTGTCTTAATTAGAGGGGAGCCACATGCCTCTTTGGGGGATTTGCTACATAAAGCTCACACATAAGTACATATCATTAAAATAATGCTGTATTAACTAAAAGCAGGAATATAGCAAAATACATGACCATTTACTCAATAAAAGCCATTGTTTTATGTCATGTTAAAACAAGACATAGATTTATTAAGTTGTAAATAAAACAAAGATTACTGGAGTTTGTTAATATCATAATGTCATAATTCCTGCATAAAACATTCTGAGCAATTGTACCTTTTAATGGTGTACAGTATCAGGTTTGTGATATGATAATATTATTTAATTTAATTTAGCAATTAATAATATTTAAATTTATTCTATTCTATTCTATTCTATTCTTGTCAGGGATTCATCACAGTCACTTCAGTCACCATCCAGGATAATTACCCGATCACAGTCACCTGAGTTCTGATCACCCGCACCTGCTGTCACCAATCAAGCCACACTACAAATACACACACAGCACAGTCACTCACTGTCCGGTCTACCGTTCACTCCTACGAACTTCTCTGGACTCTCTCTGCCAAATTCTCCTAGAACGAATTACCTGCTGTTCCTCCCGCGATCCTCCAACGACTCCTTGGAAACTGTTCCACGATCTCCAACGTCACCGGCATCCGATCCTCACCATCAGAACTCAGATAAGCACCCTGGAACCATTCACTGTGTTGACACTCACCTGCCTTTACACACCTATTCCAGTCATCCCCTTACCCAGTCAATAAACCATCCTGATTTGCACTTACCTGTTGTGTCTGGCCTTGCTTTGTGACAATTCTAGTCTATTCCATTTTATGTGTACTTACCAATATGTGCCACAAGATGGAGACGTATTGCAGTATTTGTTGTAGTGCTAATAAAGTCAGTTCATTCAAGTTAGTTCTAATATATTTTAAATATGACACAACACTATAGTGCAAACTGAAGAGCTTTTCTATTCATAATGCATGCATTATGAAATTATGTATGTTAATTAATACAGTGCATTTACCCCGTAAAACTTTTTTCTCACTTTACATTGACCACGTAATAAATTAACACAACTTTTAAATTATATGTAAAGTTTAAATGTATGTATGCCCTTTGAGGGCCTCCCGTGCATCAACAGATCCATCTAAAGCCTGGACTAATTGAACCACTCCATTTCCTGTCCCTTTACTTACAAGTATGTGGGCTGGCTGCCAAGTGTTAAAAACACGACTGCATCTTTAACCTGTAACTTTAATTACGAGCCTGAAGTAGGGTGTTAGAGTTCAGTGGCCTATACATCTCCTCCTGACCCGAGGTGTCCAGCTCTGTCCTCTATACCCCTCTCCCCTGCCTGAATATGGCAGTCTAGACTAATGGATCTCCTGGCTGGCCTGCTCTCTCTGACAGCCTTCCCAACAACTTGCATCACGCCCAAGAGAAGCTAGTGAATTGACCCACTGTGGCAAAGCTCCTTGGGCCTTAAAGGGACAGTGTCACGCTGCAACCTGCTGCTGAACAAGGCTGAGTTCCTGTGTGCTTTTTATGTTTTCAGAAGGAAAAATATACGGTGAATTCAGGTTAATTAGGACATTTCTTCCCAGTTTCTCTCTGTGTGTGTGGCTCCCCTCTAATTCTGATGGCAGTCCTGTTAATGGCAAACATGTCCCAATTGACCTAAATTTACCCCTTCTGTTTAGATTTAGATTCTAACTCTTGACAGAATCAAAAACACGTAAGTGTCATTATACATGAAACATGCTCTATATGCTCTATCTACACACGCACGCACGCACACACACACACACACACAATACAATATATACAGTATA
>NW_015537979.1:757429-760732 GCF_001515605.1 Sinocyclocheilus anshuiensis | reverse complement strand
AACATAATAAACATAATAAAGAGAATATATATATATATATATATATATATATATATATATATATATATACAAAACAGAAAACAAAAACAAACACTTAAGTGTGAACTGAAATATTGACAGTTAATTGCATGTTAATTGCAATTAAATTAAGATGTACTATAGTTTAAATTTATATTAAATGCAATTAGTTGAACTTAGAGTAAGTTCTTTTTGACCCACTTATGTAGGACTTAAGAACATTTTTATATTTAATTTAATAATTATGTCTATTGTCTTTTTATAGTAAATTAGGATATGCTTTAATGCCATTTCTAAAGAAACTTGTCTGTAGTGTATTTATAAATATTTGTAATTACACATTTGTAAGTTGCAATTTAGTTAGAATAAAATACAAATATTATTTAATTAACAAACAAACAAACAAAAACTTAAAAAGTAGTTTAAAAGTAGTTTAGTCTAATTATAAATGTTGTATTTTTACACAATATTTGTGTGTGACACATGTTTTATGCTTATTAGTGTTTTTAGCTTAGGAATATGCTAACAGCAAAATGAGGCAGTTGGCTTTTGGAATGGAGCCCGAGGCTGATGTCTTTCTCGGTGTAAAGTGTTGGCATGGACGTCATATCCAGGGTAATGCACACCCTGACAGATTTTCAGGGTATAGGACACTCTGCATTGAAGGAAATCAAACAAAAGTAAATGAGAAAATACAGATAATATGATACTGTCCTTAGGGGACTGAAGTACAGGGCAGAATGTGCCTTATTTTGCACACACAAATGCACAAAAGGGAGGGTGTTAAACAAAGAGGAGAGCTGGCAACATAATGAAAATGAACAAAAGGCACACGGGAGGTGTTCTCCTTTCTAATAAAAGGCTGTCAGATGATTTGTCATGAGTTGCAGTACAACAGGCTCTTTGCGCTTGAAAGATGGCATTCGGTCACGCTGACGTCCTCACAGAGAGCAGATGGAGGGCAGTGTGAACAAGTGCACATTTCTCCCTCGGGGCATTCTCAAATGCTCCTGCCCTCTCACTGTATTCACACACACGTGTGTTGTGTATCCACAAATACAGTCACTTTGTGGTGCTATTGTTCCTAACATCTGAACTGAGATGCTTCGCTTTCTCTTCAGCACTTGACTTTCCCCTTGTGAAAAAGAAATACACTTTAGCATACTTTTAAAAATAGAATACTTAAGTGCAAACTGAATGTAATTATTTCAGACTCTGAATTGTTATTTACAAATAAATGAAAATGTACTATAGTTTAAATTATATTAAATGCAATTAGGTGAATTTTAAGGGCTTTTTTGACCTACTAAATTAGGACTTAAGTATCTTTATATGCAAGTGAACTGCTGAATGCACAAGCACTTATGATAAACTAAAATATGCTTTAATGTCGTGGGATGCGCATAACTGCACATTGGAACAATATGTTCTTTATGCCTTCCTGCTGAGCCAGTCCACTCCTGAAAAATCTCTCTTCCTTTCTGTGATTCCTGAGTCTGCCCTATTCCAGTCCAATCAAGAGTTTGCTCCCTTCCAGTTCTATCCAGAGTTCACTCCAGAAAGCTCTCCATAGTCCACTCCAGAAAGTTCTCCCGAATCCGCTTCAGAAAGTTCTCCAGGGTCCACTCCAGTCCATGAACCTACTCCAGAGTCCACTCCAGTGTGTCAGCCCAGTCCGGCGGAGACAGCCAAAGCCTCAGCACACCCTTTATCCTCAGCCCAAAGGAGGAGGCTGAGGAAAAAGAAATGATCCTCTTCGGCTCCAGCCCCTGAGTCCGCTCCAGTGTCGGCTCCAGTCCCTGAGTCCACTCCAAAGCCTGCTCCTTCCTGTGAGTTCTCTCCAGAAATCTTTCCAGTCCATGAGTCCATCCAAGAATTAACTCTAGACCACAAGTCCACTCAAGAGTTCAGTCTAGAGTCCGCTCCAGAATTAGCTCTTTTCCCCGAGCACAGCCAGGAATCCACTCACTTCTCCAAACTCAGTGAAGAGCCTGCTCTCCGCTCCGAACTCAGCTGGGAGTTCACTCAATTCACCAAACTCTCTCCATTTTCCAGACAAAAAACTTGAGGAAAATCATGAGAATTTTCTGCCCAAACACCATCTCTAATGAGCAATTGCTCGCTCGTTGTAAACAGGACAGCATTGGAACCATCATCATGAGAAGAAGATGGAGGTGGATTAGCCACTTGCTAAGGAGGGAACCCAAAAATATTACCCGCATAGCCCTTTACTGGACACCGAAGGGCAAACGCAAGAGAGGCAGACCAAAGAACAACTGGCGCCGGACTGTAGAACGAGAACTAAAGAACTTGAACCACACCATCCAGAGGCTGACCCAGAACAGACAGGAGTGGAGGACTTTTGTTGCTGCCCTACATGCCAAGGGCACAATGGGCAGTAAGTAAGTAAGTACCAAACTCTCTCAGGAGCTTAAGACTGTGCCTGCTCTTGTCCTAGAGCTAAGCCCAGAGCCCACTTGTTTTCTAGAGCACACCACAGTGTCCATTTAAATCCACAACGCAAGCCATGAGACTGCAGTCTTGTGTTTGCTGGAACTAGCAATTGGGTGTGTCTGGTCGGCACACACCTCTGGGATTCTCCCCAATAAATTTTTTTGGGGCACCATATCCGCACAGCTATTATGGCCTTTCCAAGTCTCAAGATCCCTCATCTCGGCCACGAAGGCTACCGCAACCTTTTTTCCACCCTACTCCTACGTAGCGGTCAGAATGACATTACTATCCTCCTCGCCACTGCCAGAGTGGCCGATAGAATCTCCTGTCTCCTGTATCTCAGCCACAGCGGCCAATGGAATCTCCCATTCTCCTGTCTCCTGTGTCTCAGCCACGGTGGCCAATTGAATCTCCCGTTCTCCTGTCTCCTGTGTCTCGGCCACGGTGGCCAATTGAATCTCCTGTTCTCCTGTCTCCTGTGTCTCGGCCACGGTGGCCAATTGAATCTCCTGTTCTCCTGTCTCCTGTGTCTCGGCCACGGTGGCCAATTGAATCTCCTGTTCTCCTGTCTCCTGTGTCTCGGCCACGGTGGCCAATTGAATCTCCTGTCTCCTGTGTCTCGGCCATGGTGGCCAATTGAATCTCCCGTTCTCCTGTCTCTTGTGTCTCGGCCATGGAGGCCAATTGAATCTCCTGTCTCCTGTGTCTCGGCCACGGCGGCCAACGGAATCTCCCATTCTCCTGTCTCCTGTGTCTCAGCCACGGCGGCCAATGGAATCTCCCATTCTCCTGTGTTTTGGCCATGGCGGCCAATGGAATCTCCCATTCTCC
>NW_015537979.1:753961-756875 GCF_001515605.1 Sinocyclocheilus anshuiensis | reverse complement strand
GCCACGGTGACCAATTGAATCTCCCGTTCTCCTGTCTCCTGTGTCTCGGCCACGGTGGCCAATTGAATCTCCTGTTCTCCTGTCTCCTGTGTCTCGGCCACGGTGGCCAATTGAATCTCCTGTTCTCCTGTCTCCTGTGTCTCGGCCACGGTGGCCAATTGAATCTCCTGTTCTCCTGTCTCCTGTGTCTCGGCCACGGTGGCCAATTGAATCTCCTGTTCTCCTGTCTCCTGTGTCTCGGCCACGGTGGCCAATTGAATCTCCTGTTCTCCTGTCTCCTGTGTCTCGGCCACGGTGGCCAATTGAATCTCCTGTCTCCTGTGTCTCGGCCATGGTGGCCAATTGAATCTCCCGTTCTCCTGTCTCTTGTGTCTCGGCCATGGAGGCCAATTGAATCTCCTGTCTCCTGTGTCTCGGCCACGGCGGCCAACGGAATCTCCCATTCTCCTGTCTCCTGTGTCTCAGCCACGGCGGCCAATGGAATCTCCCATTCTCCTGTGTTTTGGCCATGGCGGCCAATGGAATCTCCCATTCTCCCAACTCCTGTGTCTCGGCCAATGTAAAATCTCCCGTTCTCCTGTCTCCTGCGTCCTGGCCATGGTGGCCAATGGAATCTCCCATTCTCCCGTCTCCTGTGTCTCGGCCATGGCGGCCAATGTAATCTCCTTCTCCCGTTCTCCTGTCTCCTGTGTCTCGGCCACGGTGGCCAATTGAATCTCCCGTTCTCCTGTCTCCTGTGTCTCGGCCACGGTGGCCAATTGAATCTCCTGTTCTCCTGTCTCCTGTGTCTCGTCCACGGCGGCCAATGGAATCAATGCAAAATATTTAATTAATTAATGACTTTGAGTGATTTACAAAGAAATTGCTAATTTGTACATTTCTATTCATGTTTCATGAATGAGATCCATTTATCTGTGCATTTGCGATCATGTTGTGCAAATTTATTTTTGGGTTACTTATTAAAGGTGGGGTAAGCGATTTTTCAAAAACGCTTTAGAAAACTGATTCGGGCCGAATAGCAAAACAAACTTGTAGCCAATCAGCAGTAAGGGGCGTGTCTACTCATGATGTGGAGGAGAGAGCGTTCAGTCCGAGCCGAGCAACAGAAAGATAGAGATGGCGGATAAAAAACAAAAGTGGAAAATGTCTGCGGAACAAAAGAAGGCTTAAGGCAAGAAGTAGGACCCGTGTAAATATCGGATCAGCTTTCCAGCGCTGGAGACAACTCAAGGAGCGGAAGGCCTGCGATCGGACGCCGAGGTTGCTTTGTTTCTTCTCGATAGGTGAGTAAAACCGTGTCTGCACCGCAACAGCTAAAGTCTGTCTAGTACACTGGACGCGAAAAAGCGCCCGTTGAAAATCATTTGAAATTTGTGTCAATACGTCATAAATAGAACGCAGCAGCAGTTTTCTGTCAGGGATTTGTCGTGTCATGTCGTGCCACGCCGCATCCAGTGTAGAACATAGATATATATATCTATGGTGTAGACAGCATCACTGATTATGAGTTCTATAGTATTTTGTGGCGCTGTGCCACTCGTGTCCGGTGTAGACACGGTGTAACATTTGTTTTGCTTTGTTTCAAAGAACTAATCGTTGCCTGGGTTGCTTACATATGTGTGGGGAGGAGCTATCAAAATAGGGGCGAGACCCTTTTGGGGTAGGGGCGTGTTTGTTTTGGTGATTTCAAATGTCAACATTGGCTACCAGAAATCGCTTACCCCACCTTTAACTAAAGATATTTATCGTTGGGTCGCACTGTACAGCTCTGAACCTAAGTGAATAAATACACCTGTTTCTCTAATGCAAATGTCTATGTAAAAATAAACTGCATATGCAAGTAATTTTTGTAATGTTTCCCTAGTTAAACAATACAACACTAGGCCCTTATGCTACTCTTATCAGTTCATATGCTGAGTATATTATGTCAGTCAGTTAACTGAACATGATGGTACAACTTAAGATTAGGGGTATTCTGGGAAACAGTTTATTAGTTTATTCAAAGCCTAACGTAAACACAGCGATATCAAGAAACTGCGGGTTTAGAACTTTAGAAAATGCTTCTCACTGAACTAGCAGTATATAGCTTGAAATTTATACTTGTGGTCTGAGGCCAGTTTCAGAAAGGAGGTTAAGTGAAAACTCAGAGTTTCCCATCTAAGTTCAAGTTCATCATAAGTTCAAGTTTCAACTCAGAGTTGAAACGGGCCCCAGAAAAAGCCTGAAACGTTTTGTTTTTTATTCAAATGAACCATTAGTTTCACAAGATACAATGAAGATAATGCAAGAAATATAATAGACTAGTCTAGCGTTTAAAATAACCATGGCATGCTTTCCACACTTTTATTCACTAAAATTACAGCATTAAAGGGGTCATATGATGTTATTTTAAAGATCATTATTTTGTTTATTTGGTGTAACAGAATATGTTGACATGCTTTAATGTTCAAAAAACACATTATTTTTCAAATACTGTACATTATTGTAGGTCCTCTGTGCCCCGCCTCTCTCAAACGCTTCGTTTTCTACAAAGCCCCCTCCTTTGACAAGCGCAGTCTGCTCTGATTGGCCAGCTGACCCAGTGCATTGTGATTGGCCGAACACCACAAGCACGCGTCGGAATGTAACGCCCCTTACCATAATCGCGAGCGTCAGCTTTCAAAGTAAATATCAAGACAGTTAATAATGTCGTTAGTTTTATCATCAGTTCAAGTCCGAAAGGGCAACAGAGTCGCGTGACAGATACAGTGATAATGCAGTACACAAGCCGCGGTTAAGACAGCTGACGTGCTATGATTTCTGACAGGCAGTTCACTCTCCTGTGATGTGACCCTGTTCCCCTCACACACACACACACACACACGACACGTTACTCTGCGCTGCGCAAAACTCCGCATTTGAACAGTCAATAGCA
>NW_015537979.1:729410-753831 GCF_001515605.1 Sinocyclocheilus anshuiensis | reverse complement strand
TTGATAAAGAATATCTCTTTGGATTTGAGACTTTAGTCTTTGCAACTTTACAGATCTTCTTTATGCACCAAGAGCTTGTAACACTCCAAAGAGAAAGGAAAACTTGAAATCGCATCATATGACCCCTTTAAGATTATGAGCATTACATCACTTGTTCACCAGTGGATCCTCTGCCACGGAGGCCATCCAGCCATGGCCTTCTGAGTTCCCAGTTCCGACATGGCCTCCTGAACTGTCTGCTCCTCCATGGCCTCCTGAACTCCCTACTCTGCCATGGCCTCCTGAGTTCCCGGCGACTATTGCTCCGCCATGGCCCCTTGAGCTGCCTGCTCCGCCATGGCTTCCTAGTCTGCCTGCTCTGCCATGGCACCCCGAACTGCCTGCTCCGCCATGGTGCCCCAAGCTCCCTGCTCCGCCATGGCTCCCTGAGCTTCCTGCTCCACCATGGCCCCAGAGCTCCCTGTGCTGCCATGGCACCCTGAACTGCCTGATCCGCCCTGGAGGTATTCCCCGTGTCCCAGTCCTGCACCAGCCTCCAGGGCACCCACCCCCCCTCCCTGGTAGAATTGTTACGGCGCGGGATGCGCCTTCCAGGAGGGGGGAGTAATGTCAGACTCTGTTCCATGTTTTGTGTGTGTTTTGCTCCCCCACGTGCTCCAGGTTATGCTTATGTCCTTATTTGGTCTTCCTGTTCCTGTACTGATTGTGTTTCCAGGTGTTCCCCTTTTAATACTATTGTTCCCAGGTGTGTCCCATTAGCTCCCTTATTATTTATGCCATGTGTGTTTCCATTCTTCCTCGTCCGGTATTGTGAATGTCTGTATATGTCTACCCTTGCTACGTGTGTTTTCCTTGTTCCCTGGTAGTTCATTAAAATCTATATGTTTGAATTCCACTCCTCGTCTCCTCGCTCCTTCGTCTCCGTGCTCCTCACAGTAGCGAAACGTGACAGATGGATTTGTTTCTTATAAACATGCAGATATTCGCTTCACAAGACACTAACTGATGGACTGGAGTGGTGTGTATTACTTGTGGATTATTGTGATGTTTTTATCAGCTGTTTGGACTCTCATTCTGACGGCACCCATTCACTGCAGAGGATCCATTGGTGAGCAAGTAATGCAATGCTACATTTCTCCATATCTGTTCTGATGAAGAGGTTTTTAAAGAAAACCTACAGTAACAGACAAATAAAAAGCACATATGTCAATATTAATGTTGGCCATATATATGAATATATATATATAAAATATTTCACATATTTGTATGTGCTGTGGCTGTAGCATTTTGGAAAATGTCTGCTTGTAAGTGTCCCGAGTTGAACTGAAGACACAAACATACTACAGTGACTCATTTCAGTAAACACAGACGGTCTATACTGGACCCAGCACTATAGAGCATATAAAAATGGCATATTAAAACATTAAATGTTGCTATATTTTACTTTTATAGATCTTCACCTGCACCCATTTTTAGGGTGTGTTTGGCAGGTTTCAAAGTAACATCATGATACTCTTTCAGTGTTGCAACAACATGAAACCCTCATTCAGGGATCGGGGTGGCATGTTGTGATGTCATTATTTCTCCAAGCCCTGTCTCTCCTTCTGAGAATCTGGGTTAGAGAGACATATGTCCTGACTTGACCGGGGTTTTACAGGCGGGGCCATTGTTGATGAGTAACTGGCAATAACCAGGACAATCGGCTGCTCTGTTGTTTGTACAGAGACGCTATTGAGCCTGTCTCAAACACATACTCAGCTATATATTTATCCTGCTCTTGAACGACAGGGCATTTTATTATACTTCACTTTGACGGAACAGCCAACTGAAAATTAGTGCCCTTAACTGAACCTACTAGGCTTGTGGCAAAGTCACCTACTGTACTAGAGTACTTAACTGAACATGCCCGCACATGTTAGCTGCAATGTTTTCAAGTCATTCTGATCACCTTGACTTCATGTGTATTTGAATGCAGAAACTAGTAGCTTGCCTTTTAATCACGCAATTGGGATTGTGATTTGGTAGTGTTTGGTAACTGATGATACAAGGTGCCTCAAAACTAGGCCTCGGAATTGTAAGCAAGTCATTTTTTGACCACACAATATTCTCTCTAATGTCATGACAGTAAAAACCAGCAAAAAAGAAGTAAATAATGGATATGACACTTTTTTGTCTGTATCTAGTATTTTTTAAATATCTTCTGCTGCTCATACTATTTCGTCTTTTGAATTTCTCTGATTTCATGCTGCACAAAACTCATTGTGTTCAGCACAAACCATGTTTAGCCCATTTACCTATATTTTATGTCGTCTGGGTTGTATTTTCTTTTACCTTGAGAAGTTTCATTCATGTTTTTCAGGATGAGGGCATGTCACATTTGCAAAAATATAATCAAGTTTGATTGGACTGGCAGTCTTGACATCAACAACAATAAAATTGTAAAGCAGGGTTGCCAATTTTGGATGCTCAGCTGGAGTGAGATTTCAATGATCGAATCAATAAAATACCCCAAGCTGGATCCAACAATTTATTTTTAATTTCATCTTAATACTATAAATTACCATATGATTAATGTGGTACTAGATGCACTTTTTTAGAAACTTTCCTCCAATCTATGCTGATTAGATGCCTAATATTACTTCTAAGGTAATTTACCATCAAGTCAGCTTTTTACTGGAAAATTTATTAAGAATATAAATCCAAAAAATAAATACATATGTTATGCGTGGCAAAAAAAAAAAAAGTACAATATGTAAATGTTACAATATAAACTGCATATAGCTTGTTTATCTACAGTTTAAAATCACTAAATTATAGACAATAAAAAACCCAAAAGTAATCTAGATGTTAACACGTCATTTACACACACATAGACTTATTTTTCCTGTAAATGCAGGCTCTGCTCATTATTAGGGTTGGTTCCATTCCAGTTATCATTATTATAAAAATAATTTATCAATTTATTTACTCATAAAAATGCATATTTTAGTCTAAATTTTGCTGCCAATTCTCTTTTTGCAACCAATTCTCTGCTGCAATAAAAACACCACTGTAAGTGACGTTACGGACAGCACACAATTGACAATGAATTATCACTCGCCACAGTGGTCCAGTCAAACACAACATTTACTTGCATTTGGCAAAATTGGCATGTGTTAATTTTGTGCCGTTTTGGGAACACAAACATCTCTCTTACCTCTCTTTCTTCATTTTCTCTTTACTGGAAGACATTGCGAAAGGCTGGGCAATATGACCAACAATATTAGCACTATATATATTTTTTTCCATATCATATAATATCGATATTTGTCACAATATTAATTTACCATCAATGGGGAAGGAAATGCTTTCCACATGTTTGCTAGGCCTTGAGAATGAATGTAAAGATAATTTGTTTGTTCACAATTAAACTTTACAGAGCTACCTTTTAATTTAGAGCCCCATTCTGTTGTCTTTATTCTCTTAATGAGTAATGGGTGTGTTTTGGGCGTAACGTGCCATAAACCAATCAGAGTCTCATCTCCCATTCCCTTTAAAAGCCAGTTGCTCTCGCGCCATGGCGGATTTGCTATTTAAATGGCGGAATTTGCAAGCGGAAAAACGGAATGCTTTTCTAGTGAGGGAACGGATCTGCTCGTGCCTACGTCCATTATGACATGAAGGCATTTTTATATTTATGTACACAATAATAATCTTTTACATTTTAATCCTTTCATTTTTCATTTTTAAAAATGTTTGTGTGCTGCTGCGCATCCCTGTGTGTGTAATAAGCAAAGTGTATGCGCGTTGTAACATTCGTATGTTACTAACGCGCTCTTTAAATAACAAAAAATATATAAATAAATAAAATAAAATATTGCGCCAGACTTTAAACCAGGTTTTTGTTGGTCAATGGCACAGTCTATTTCAGTTGTCTCAAAATAGCAACACGCCAGCAATGCGCCTGAACACACCTCGTTTTCAGACCAGCACGCCCATGGGCGCACAAATGGGCGCAAATGCATTTTCTATTTAAACAATGTGGCGCAGGATGTGAAAATGACAACTGCGTCGGGCTGAACCTAGCAAAAAACACTTGCGTCGCGCCTGGCGCCGCATTGCGCCAGGTGTATGATAGGGCCCCAGGAGCATTTTGTGTGTTTGAGTTTATATATCAGACAAAAGAGTGCCATTCATTTATACAAAGAAATGTAGAACATGCAGAGTTAACCTATGAGTAACAACAAGTACTGACTGGGTGTTATCGCATTAAGTTCTGCTAATCCATATCGAGTAAAAATGTCCAGAGATTACCATCATTATCAACATAAATTTGTTTTTATGATTTTTTACAATTATTGCGGCTCAATATGATGTTGTTTTATTGCCCACCCCAATGAGGGAAGAAATTCAAATTTACATTTCACAGCGCCACCTGAACATATACGTTGATCGTAATGCAGGTGGGGGTCAGCAGCTTACATACAGTGACCTTGCATGGTGTAGGGAAAATGTGATTTGTACAGACCGGTCCAATCAAGAGGTTGCAGCAGGTCTTCAATACCTGTGTTCGACTTAATGTGGCGCAGTGTGGACTGAATGGTGTATGACATCAAAATATCGCGCCATTTGGTCTGCGCAGTGCTTGGGTGTTTTTATTTGGCATGAGATTTACGTGGGCAGCGTGAAAGCGCGAGACAGAGCCCCGAAAGCGTGTGTCTCAACCCAAATGTGTGAGAGTTGGCAACCCTGCGTAAAGCATTTTCACCATTTAACTCTGTTTGCAATGCTATCCTTGCATAATTATGTGATTAGTAACATATATGTTGGCATTTAGCATTGTTTTTTTCTCAGCCATCTACAACCCTATAAAAACAGCACCTGGCTGCCACCATTTACATATTTTAGATCACATGTTCATAGAGGTTAGTGTTGATTAGAGATTCATCAGGCTGCTAGAGTGTTTTTCTCCACCAGTGATAATTCACTTTCACCACACTCACTGAAAAGAGTGAGGACCACTTCATTCTCTTAAGCACTCCAGTAGAGCTTTCAGCGTGGCACTTAAGACTACTTAGCAGCTTCATATTTCAAAAATATGTCAGGTGGACCAGAGCAGGAGGAGGCTGGACCCTTGATGAAGTGGGCAATGAAAGAATTCATGGTGGATGTCCCTCAAGACAGAGCTCTTTTCCATTTAGAGGATCATGTTCGAACTTAAATATTTATGAATAAAGCCAAATCAGAAAAGGAGGAGTGACGACAGTGAAAGAGGAGAGAGGACCAGGACTCTCTCCTCTTTCACTGTCGTCACTCCTCCTTTTTATCCTTCCGGAGCTCCTCCGTGAGACTCGAGACCGGTGAGTGGTGCAGGTGTCGCTCATTATCAATTCCTCCACCGGGCTCGCTCCGTTCCCACGGCTCTCGGCCCCGCCCCTCTCATCACAAAAATGCATTAAGAATACAGAGGATGCACCGCTTCCCTTAAATTTTCCTCAGAAATGTGACATTGACAAATTTGCATTGACATACATAAACTGGAACCTCCAGACAGTGCATGATGGCCCCGTTGCTCTACTGTAAATGATGAATGGTTGAGCTCAAAACTTTGCATCAAACAACCAGTAATATAAATGTATAGTAATATACATGAATGTTTGGCCTTTGTATGCAATTGATCTGTTCAGAGCAATGTGTAAAAAGCATACAGGCTGAATGAAAATGCGGTCAAACTTTAGTTTGTGGACCTATTCTCACTATTAACTAACTATTGAGTATGACTTTTGCCTAGGGTGGCCATATGTGCCATTTATACGGGACACGTCCTGGCCATGATTTTTATATTGCCTAAAACATCCAAAGTAGTTTGACCAATAACATGCAGGTATTGTACATAATCGACCAATCGTGGCGCGTCGTGCGTGAGAAGGTGAGAACGATCAAAGCGATGCAAATACGCGCACGTGTTTGTTCGTTTGTTCGACTTGAATCTGCGCACCGATCGTTGTATAACACCAAAGTAGAGAGCGATTTGAAAGCATAAGGAGCCGTCTGCTCTGCTCTCTATAGCTCTCGTGAAATAATGTCATACAACGATCGATCTGCACAGTGCTAACAGCCAAACCTGGATATTTTAGGCAATATAGAAATCCTGGCAAGGGTGCGTCCCGTAAAAATGGCCCGTATGGTCACCCTACTTTTGCCTCAATAAACTCCAAATTTGCTGCTTATTAATAGTTAGTAAGGTAGTTGTTAAGTTTAGGTATGTTGAAGGATTAAGGGATCTAAAATATGGTCATGCAGAATATGTGCTTTATAAGTACTAATAAACAGCCAATATGCTAGAAATGTGCATGCTAATAAGCAACTAGTTAATAATGGGTATTGGTTCCTAAATTAAAGTGTTACCGAAAATGCAAATTCACTCTCTGACCGTAGGTGGCACTTTTAGAAAAGCAGAAATAACCCTCTTACTCTGATAAACAAAGCACAACACAACTTTCAGTTTCTGACACTTGATTGTCACAGAGAATAAAGGTAGTCAAAATGTATTTGCATGCAGCAGTTCATTTCAAGCATTTCAAACAGCCGTGCAGATTTTTCTATTCATGATTGTATCAAACAACACCAAATACAAGAGTACACAGACAAGAGACAGACAACAGATACTTCCTCTGCTATTCACCGCTTATTAAAACAGTCAGCTCATGAGCGCCACCATGTTGTAGTTTTATGTAACCGCAGTGGCTCTGGGCATGTGACAGAAAATGTGAATCTTATTGGCCTGGGTTCTTTGCGGTGCGATCAAAAAGATATTAGAACATCTATCCATAATTTTTATTTCTTTTCTTTTCTTTTCTTTTTTTTTTGTACAAATTTTCACACTGAACATTCGTTTTATTGTGAACAGGTGCTGACAGTGCTGGAAACGTCATAAACAGATTGCATGAAGATGCAGTTAGTAGAAATTGTAACGTAGTTTACAATTCAAAACCTTGCCTTTTGCCATTTATAAAATATTTTATAAACATTGCAAAAATACAAGTCATTACTTAATTTCACTGTTTAGTTTTACATGAATAGCAGCTTTGGGAAACAGCACAGCAGACACCAAAATAAAAACATATATACATATTTGAATAGACCAACACATTTTATCATTGTTAACTGACATCTGTGCCTCCCCAATCTCAAAAAGCACCGGCCCCACAGAAAGTAACATAAACAATCTGGAAAAAAGGGAACTAGGTAGGTGCAATGGGAACTTGTTCTAAAAAAGCTCTGCAGGTGGAGCCGAAACATGAATGTGACAGTCAGCTGCTCAGACCTTCCATCAGTCATTTTGAGCAGTGCTCAGTGTTTTTATTTTACGCAATGCTAACACCTGTGGAGTGCACCAAGCCAATGTCAACAGTTCAGGTTGGAAAGTGAGATGACTCCGGGGCCACAGACCCAAAGCAAACATGCAGAAAAACAATCAGCGTACAGGCATCACAGCCCATCCCATCTGAGCGTTTCCGGGCACATGCATTACACAAAACTCAGGAGCACAGACACTTCTTTGAAAGCGCTTAGGCACAGGTGGGCCAATGGTCTTTTGAAAGGTACACTTTACTGTACAGGAGTAACCGGACCCGGACAGGATCCTGCTCTTAGTTGACTAGATGGCATGTGCAGAAAATGTTAAGTGCTGAGGGAGGTGTACACCTCACACACATGAAAAGGTGCTCTGATCTGTCCCACAACAGGCACACAGGGTCTGACCTAGATTCCCCCCATCCTGTAAAAAAGCTGCTCTGCCAAGTAAGGCAGAGTGGGAAGGGCTGAGCTCTGGTGCTTAGCTTTACCCCATCTCTCTCTCTCTCTCTCTCTCTCTCTCTCTCTCTCTCTCTCTCTCTCTCTCTCTCTCTCTCTCTCTCTCTCTCTCTCTCTCTCTCTCTCTCTCTCTCTCTCTCTCTCTCTCTCTCTCTCTCTCCCCCTCTCTCTCTCTCTCTCTCTCTCTCTCTCTCTCTCTCTCTCTCTCGCTCTCCCAAACATGGGCGGAGTGTTCCGTGGCCTTTTCAAACTCGCCCGGCTGGCAAGCAGACTGGCTTTTGGAAGCAAGCAATGCTGTTTTGAACCGCTGCCAAATGAGACAGCCTCTGCCGGCGCAGCTGAAACTTTTTACAGCCTCCCCTCACTTCAACAGGAAGAGACACGGGGAGCAAATTTGTAGGAGAGGGGAAAAAAGAGCAAAATAAATCTTTGTAGCGTCTGCAACTAAGGCACTGCATCAAGGATTTCCTTCTGTGCTTTCACGCTCCCCTACTTTGGCAAGGTGCCATTCGAAAAAAGATGTTTAAAAGAGATGTTTTTTTTTCTTTCTCTGGGAGGATTGAACGGGGAACGGATGTGCTAGGAAGTGAAGAGTTCAACGAGTTCAGTAAATGAGAAATATGTAAATGCATCAATAACAAAGGAACTGTGACGTCACGCACTGTGCTGCCCAAGACACTGCCTGCAAGCAGACGGGACAAATGTGGACTCATTTGACAAGATGCCATTTGCGTCCTATAAAGAGTATTCCTGTTTTACATCACAGATTCTTGCACAGGAAGAAGACCATGTGAAGTCTGCAACGACTGCAACGAATGACATGTTGTAGTCACTTCCTCTTTCATGGTAAGGACTTGAGGACCTGACAAACTTTTAGCATTACGACTCCACTGAAAATCGCAACAACTTCCTCAGTGCTTATTTGCATAGCATTTCGCTACTCTTAACTAAATGACTGCATGCAAAGTGCAACATGGATGATGATGTTAAACACAAGGTGAGTCATAAAACCAAATGAATCAGTCAGGCAAATGAGATTAACCGAGTGTAGTGTCTTTCAAGACCCTTTGAGGAAGTACAACGGACCACTCATGTCATCTTTCCCTGATAAAGAAATCCAAAACGCAGGCGGTGGCAGAACAGCCTCTGGATGTGTGTAATGATTAGCGAGGACTATAACTGGAAGGCTCAAACTACCTGGGACAGATGCCAAATGCTGACAAAGGCAATCATTGCATTCTCAGGGGCAAGCAAAATCAACTCTTTGTCCTCTTGCGCTTCTTTTGGGAGAGTTTATAATTCCTTGAGAAACCACCAAAAGCATTGACTAAATGCTGAAGGGGTCGGTCACATGCTTTGGGTAAAGGGCATGAAAAATCACGTAAGTATTATTAACCTGTTCTGAATCTGGTGTTACTCGGGACTCGTTCAGCTGATCAAGAGTTTCCCTTAAATAATCAATTCTGAGTCCTCATTTTCCAGACTGTATACTAGGAGAAAGAGGGGTACAACCTGACCTTCTCACATTCCCATAGAAACAAGTTTGTCAAGTTTTGCGTGCTAGTTTAACACGGACGGTAGCAATAACTGTACCTTTATGGGCATTTTGTGATTTTCTGCATGTCAAACCCTCTCTTCCTGATCTCTGATTTCTTTTACGCTACTCAAACTCCCTTACTTTCTCCACCTCCTCTCTCCCTCTCTCAGCTTCTGTCTTTCACTTCGCATCCTGTGCCAAAGTGGGCAGGGAGAAAGAGCTCGTGGTGAGGCGGGTGAAACAGAGGCCGCTGTACGTGCTCTTTCTTCAGCCACAACCCCGTGGAAGAGCATGTTTGGTGGTAGCACGTTTCTAGGTCTCTCCCCCCGAGATAGGCGTAATATGTGCATGAGTCTACTCTTCCCGCCGCCATGACCCTGCCTTGTGTTCTTTGATGTTGAAGCCTCTAGGCTGCAGGTATTCCTTTTTTTTTTCTCGCTTGCGTACTTTGGAATATCCCATAGATTATTTGGTTACTTTTTAAGAAATTCTCTTAAAGCATCATTGTCGATTCTTTTACCCAGCAGCTCTGGCTCTCTTGTTCACTGTTGTCTTCCTCTTGTAAATGTGTCTGAGTCCATGCCTCGGATTCCGCCATTTCTACTACACTAAACGACTTTCGAACAAATTAATTGTTAATGTACATTTGATAAATGTTTTTAGGCTCGAAGCTATTTAAAAAAAATTATTTTTGTTAATATTTTCAAAAAACAGAAGTTATTTTCACAATTAGGTACGCGTTCCTTCAGATAGCATGTACATTCCTTTTGCTTTGGGTCATTTTGTGCGTTTGATTTTAGGGTTTGAGTTTGTTTAAGGATTGAATGCATTTGAACATCCAAATAGTGTTTGGGTGCTACCTTAATGTTTTTGAAGGACAATTAACACATTGATGTATTTGGATATGATGCTAATGTTTCGTGAATGGCCTAAAAATTCCCATTAAGTAAAATATAGGTTGTACATCCCTCAAATTTCTGTACAAAAATCTTACGGTCAGTTTTGTATTTTATATTTCTATAAAAAGAAAGTGCCAGTGAGGACTCAGCTGGCAGAAATAGTACATTTAAGAAAGCATAAACTTATACGAGATACACGAGAGCATTCGGTCACTTGTTTGGCATTGGTAGATATGATCAAAGGACTTCTTTTTATATTCAGCAGGTATTCTTTCAAAACGTAGGCTTGTACTGTTTGTATTTGACTGTTTTTTTTCCTGTTGCGTTTGCATTGCAAATTACATGAATGGACAGAAAAAAAAAAAAACAAAAACAGAGTGGGGCTAGTTTGGGAAAGAAAATAATTAAATAAAATAGCTCACTAAATGACATTTGTTATGCAGGAGTAACTGAACAAAATACTGATCAGATATTACAGACAGAATACAATTTTGTATCTTTTTATCAAATTCCCAGTAAATTCCTTTAAAACGGGGTGAACAATCAATGAGATCTGGTTTCCTTAGAAAAGAGGTGGTGTCATCTTTTATGTTACAAGGCTACTATAACTTGGACGAAATGGCACCAAATTTGAAAATGCATTGATGAACTTGATTTAAATCTAATTTTTAAATTAGATTTACGCTGATTAAATTAGAAATTCTTTAAAAAATTACAAAGAAAAGCTCTCAAGATGGCGTCGACATGCCACGTGTTTGTGTACTACTGTACTAAGTGAATTTTACTTAAAGGGATTTTTTTTAATGCAGTCTTTTTCAAATAACAGCAAACCTTTTTTATGAACAAATCCTTATTTACCAGCAGATCGGCTCTTCACATGCAAACAAAAGCGCAAAAGCTGTGTAAAATGGTGCTGTTAGATTGCAATAACACATGGTGTGCTGATGTTTGTTGATTTAGCTGTAGAGCAAGGATTTTTCTTTGATAATATTATTTTTTGTGCTTTATTACTCGTCAGCATAAGGAAAGAGGGCAGGTAATTTACTGCTTTGTTAGGTATAACCGAGAGACTCCCCAAAGGGGCACAAAAGTTTGTGTATACATGTTTTTTTTTGCTCAGAGTCAGAAGAGATGGCAACAGGAAAAAAGTGGAGCGAGGGAGGGAGGAAAGGAGAGTATTTCCTCCACCTCCTGTTCTCCTCAGATGAACTTATCATGTAGCATCATATTTTCTCTCTCTCCCTCCCTTCCCCCCCCTTTCCCATACAGCCCGCTCCCTCCTACATTTACTGTAGCTGACAATCAGATGCACTCTGGGCACCGACCCCACATTAGCAAACAGGAAGTTTCAAAACAAACAGAGTTTAACCCTAAAAATACTTAGATTTCACTGCATACACAATCAAGTCTACGACCTCATGCTAGAATAGACAGAATACAACACCAGTTTTGTAATCACAGAGTATTTTGACTTCAAACTGAAAGTTTTATTTGGATGAAGTGTTTATACCGAAAGCACAAAATTCACTGCAGGTGAGAAAACTGCTGTTTGCCCTGCAAATGCACAGACACGCAGCATATGCTCGCAGCCTATTAGTTACACAGCCCCAGACGGGGGCAGAGATCTAACTCTAATCTGCAAGTTCTTTGTATAAATAAGGCAAGGCAGAATCTTTATCGTCGAGTTTCGATGAGTAACAGCAGGCTCTCCGGAGACCGCGTGACAGAATCAACCAAGGTCAAGCCCAACTTCCTGTTTTTTGGGGACTGCTATTTTTGCTTTAAGGGCGTTTCTCTCTGCTATAGGTTGATGACAGGAGATCATAAGCAGAATGATTAATGACAATTTTGAAGAGTTATAGCTTTCTATGGCTTAACTCTTTTAAGCAGTGACAAAGCTGTGTGGAAGGAAAAACTGAGGAATAATGTCACAGGTACAGTGAATGGAACAGGAAGAAAAGTTTTGCTAAATGTAGTTCGGGGAAATATTACGCTATATATTGTGTACAATAATTCATACAAAAAAATATGGCATGTTTCATGTTAAGAATCTTGTGCAACAGTTGTATTAGAGGTTAATTTGCGAGTAATATGCTAGAACTCACCACTGGTGGGAATGCTGATCTACAGCTGTTCAAACAAAAGATTACAGATGAAATAGATAGCGACAGTTACTATCAATAGTAAAAATGAAACACCTTTATTGTTTGTTCATACCGTATCACATAGTTTCCTCGTTTATGTTGCGAAGGCTACTTTTCGGTTATATGGATGCCAAAGGGATTTTCAACGGGGAAGCTCCCCTCCTACGTTAAATTATCGCTGCACAAACGCATTAGTGTCTCAGGTTCCCTATTTTTTTTTTTTAATTTTTAAAAATTGTGGCCTCTTACTCTTCCTCTGCCAACATCCCCCACCCTTCAGTGCTCTGCCCACCACCCTCTTCTCCGTTCATTGAAATTCAGCCTGGCATACAGGCACTGCCCCTTTCTTGGCACCAGACTCAGGGACTCGGCGACAGAAAGGAGGGGAGAAAATGAAAATGAAAACAAGATTACATACCAATTTCTCAATTGCTGAGCTTGTGCCAAACAGTCAGCCCGTTTCGGTGGATCTAACGCAAGATTATCGATAGCCATTTTCGGTGTATGATTTCAGCAAATATTGTAATCACATATGGTCTTGGCAACCATAACACAGTGGGAGGCGTTCAGCAGGCTAACTGATTTGCCCGTTTACCTCCTGCGATCCGACAGTCACAAGGGCTAACGGCTGTGTCCTTTGGTCGCTAGGTAAGATAGAAGGCCTTTTGTTGATCTTATTTGATTTGTTTACCTATTTTCTGATTTGCAAAATCCTCAGACAGGGAAGTAAGATGTTCCTTTGTGACTGTAAAATGCTTGGTGTACTATTACACCAAGACGTGGTATAGGTGAGGCGTAAACAAATGCAGGCAATTAAAAATGGCAGACACATTTATTGAGAGACACACCGATGTCTGTTTAATTGTTACTTTGGGAAACATGTTTTATCGTGTATCACAGGGTGTGATATATTAAGCCAAGAATATTTGTAATAAACGCTTTTGTGATGCTTTTCATGTACTAGAAACACAGGCTCTGTTCCAAAACCTAGTGAGCTGCCTACGTAGGGAACACTTTAAGGCCTGTTCCAAAAGGTAAGATACTTTGCTTGAGCCAAATTCTGAGCATAAGGCATTGCAGGAGTCCTTCACGGAGAAGGCAATCCCAGAATGCATTGCAAGCTCAGCGAAAAAAAAACAATCCAAGATTGCTGCCATTATTGAACAAAATGTCTAAAAAAATCCATAAAAATACTCTTATTTTAAAAAGTATTTTACTCAATATTCATAGTTTTCAGTCAGGTGACTGGCTCGGAAGACCTGGCAGGGCAAAAACATCCTGTCAATTTTCTATCTGTTCAAATCCAAAAATATTTAGATCATCTCTCAAAAGAATAAAATAAAGATATGTGAACAAAATGCAAGTTTTGGCCATTAACAATCCATATAAAGCACCCGCCACAATATTTCAATCACTGAAAACAGCGTGACATTCTAAAACGTTTAATATGAAAATGATGCATACTTTATACAAGCAAGCAGATGAGCCCGCAATATGAACGCGATGCACTAAATGGTTGTGTTTTCTTTATAACGGTTTTCTATGGGAAAACATTTAATATTAAACTTTGGCATTGCGCTTATATTCTAGATTCATCTGCTTGCCTGTACAAAGTATGCATCATCAATAGGGTGTATACTGAATTTAGCCTTTAAATATTGCTGTCTTAACGCAAACCTCGTAAAAAACAACTGTCGGTCAGTGGAGGAAAGCCTTGTTTTGCCCTCCATGTGGGCGTTCCTGTAAGGGTGTGATGTCACGTAGAAACTATGAATTGTAGTGTGTATTTTAAATTGTATTAGAATAGTTTTAGCTTAGCCACATGCTAACACCAGACTCGACTGAAATCAATTATGAGTCGAGTGTCCAGTGTATATTTGTATGATCCATAGAGTTTCTGCCTTCCACAATCTTCCAAATCCGTCACTTATAATACTGCCTGTGTTGGCAGGAGATTTCAAGGCAGTTCACTAGGTTTTGAAAAAGGGAAAATGTACACTCTTTTAATTCAGATGAAGATGTTTGATACATACAGGGCGAAATCTTTGACAAAAATGCATGCCACAACATATATTCACTTATTTCGTTATTAATCTGGCTCCCATATGTAGGCTATAAGCTAAAGCTGATTTAAAATGAATAAACGTTGAATTATTAACATAAGACACTAATGCATGCAATGCTATGAAGTATTACATGCAGATTTGTTAGTGCTAAGTTGCTTTTGTTAACGCTATGATTTTGTGTTAAGCCTGCATGCACTCAGTTGGCTTGAGGATGGCTTAAATTACAGAGTAATTTTCATTTTTGGGTGAACTATCCCTTTAAGAGACTCGCTGTTTAAAAGTCAGTCATACAGAAACTAAAACTAATCAATAACCTCATTTGAATGCCATTATTAAATATAGCCTAGTTTTAATAGGCTCTTATGTAAATTGTTAGCTTTAAGCTAAGACAATTTTTGCCATGACATTTTAGTAGCAGTGTCATTATAGTATTATTTATGTCATCTACTTAAGTGTAAAATTTAGCAGGCAGTTAAAGTCACATTTCAGTCCCTTAGTGGAAATCCCCTTAAAGTACCATATTGTACTGTTAGGGTCAGATGATAATCATATTTATTGTTTGTGTCATTAGCATTTAGCTTTTGAACATTCTTTTTGTCCTTTAGCAGAACAATTAAGTGTACTTTTCATAAATAATTCGATTTTGTGGGCTCATCCATGTAAACTGTTTCCTGAAGTTGTCAAATAAAGTGTTGATAGATATATCTAACTGATATATATATATTGCTACAATTCTATTTTATGATATCTTATGATTCCATTTTCAATACCACCCATGCTGTCTATACTAAAAGCAGCAGATAATCTCTAATACTCTCTTAAATACCCATGTCGTAAAAATCAGGGCATTTGTGTCTAATTTGAATTAGCATTAGCATTACATATTTTAAAAACACGACTAAAGAGGTCATTTACATATGAAAAAATCTAAGTGGCACTAAAATGGACCTAAATACCTGGCAAAGCACCAAAAGCACTGGTTAATCCCCATCAACGTGATTACCGCATATTGGGGAACAGAAGGGCAGACTAGTTCCCTGTGTAATCTAAAAATGATCCAAATGTCACATCTCCCTGTTGATAAGACCAGCACATGCTGGTTAGGTATGTTTTGAAGCATGACAGCTGGTTTGAGCTGGTCCTTAGTTGGTTCTGAGCAGGAGCTTGTTGCTTAGAACCAGTTTAGGACTAGCACATGACCAGCTTAAACCAGCTCAAACCAGCTGCCATGCTTCAAAACATACCTAGCCAGCATATGCTGTTTTTGTTTTTCAACAGAGCTGTCAGACCATATATGCATATTTTCCTCTTTCACGGGTAATGCACCAAACGCCGTCCTCGACTAACAAAGCAGCTCTAGAATAGCTGGTACAATAAAACATCTAACATGTTAAATACTAATAACTATATATTTTTTTATTACATCAAAGTAAGACAATTGCATGTCTGTATCTGATGGTGTTTGTAAAAAGTGCACAACCTGATGAATTGCACACCAGCACTGATAAGAGATAAAGATAGTTAAGCGTGTTTTGTTGCACAGCTTTTGACCTGACCTTTACCGAAAAGTTAGCAAATCCGAGTTGGCGCAAAGTCATGCCATAGCATCTCTCAGCTTCTGTCTTCTCCTTTGTGATCCAGCAGACTGCGTTTGCGTGCCAAAACTTTTCAATCAATGTCCCCCGGAATGGGCCAGAAAGAGCATGTGTATGCTAATTAGCTAAGAGGACTTTTGTATGTTAACAAATGATTTGCATGTTTATTTATGCAAAACAGACATGCTCCACCTCTTAACGCCACACAATAACTGCTTTTATTGCCATTTTGCGAATGTTTTGCGTGTCTCACTTGATCAAAGGTCCTGCTGGAATTTTAAGAAGGAGTAAAGACACTGGAAAAAACTTGGGTTGTAAATCTACAACATTCTCAAAATAAGAAACTGGTTTAATTGGATGCTAATATGTTAGAGTACTGATGATAATCAGAGATGTTTAGGTTCATCACGTATGCTAGCATGCTAACGGGCATCCAGAAGCGGATGACTTTCACAGCATATCTGGTAGTTTTGTTGTATGTGAAAGAACGCCATTGACTCGAGGATGAATCTTGGCTTTCTTGTGGTTGTACTGATGTTCAGCAGGCTAACTGATTTGCCCGTTTACCTCCTGCGATCCGACAGTCACAAGGGCTAACGGCTGTGTCCTTTGGTCGCTAGGTAAGATAGAAGGCCTTTTGTTGATCTTATTTGATTTGTTTACCTATTTTCTGATTTGCAAAATCCTCAGACAGGGAAGTAAGATGTTCCTTTGTGACTGTAAAATGCTTGGTGTACTATTACACCAAGACGTGGTATAGGTGAGGCGTAAACAAATGCAGGCAATTAAAAATGGCAGACACATTTATTGAGAGACACACCGATGTCTGTTTAATTGTTACTTTGGGAAACATGTTTTATCGTGTATCACAGGGTGTGATATATTAAGCCAAGAATATTTGTAATAAACGCTTTTGTGATGCTTTTCATGTACTAGAAACACAGGCTCTGTTCCAAAACCTAGTGAGCTGCCTACGTAGGGAACACTTTAAGGCCTGTTCCAAAAGGTAAGATACTTTGCTTGAGCCAAATTCTGAGCATAAGGCATTGCAGGAGTCCTTCACGGAGAAGGCAATCCCAGAATGCATTGCAAGCTCAGCGAAAAAAAAACAATCCAAGATTGCTGCCATTATTGAACAAAATGTCTAAAAAAATCCATAAAAATACTCTTATTTTAAAAAGTATTTTACTCAATATTCATAGTTTTCAGTCAGGTGACTGGCTCGGAAGACCTGGCAGGGCAAAAACATCCTGTCAATTTTCTATCTGTTCAAATCCAAAAATATTTAGATCATCTCTCAAAAGAATAAAATAAAGATATGTGAACAAAATGCAAGTTTTGGCCATTAACAATCCATATAAAGCACCCGCCACAATATTTCAATCACTGAAAACAGCGTGACATTCTAAAACGTTTAATATGAAAATGATGCATACTTTATACAAGCAAGCAGATGAGCCCGCAATATGAACGCGATGCACTAAATGGTTGTGTTTTCTTTATAACGGTTTTCTATGGGAAAACATTTAATATTAAACTTTGGCATTGCGCTTATATTCTAGATTCATCTGCTTGCCTGTACAAAGTATGCATCATCAATAGGGTGTATACTGAATTTAGCCTTTAAATATTGCTGTCTTAACGCAAACCTCGTAAAAAACAACTGTCGGTCAGTGGAGGAAAGCCTTGTTTTGCCCTCCATGTGGGCGTTCCTGTAAGGGTGTGATGTCACGTAGAAACTATGAATTGTAGTGTGTATTTTAAATTGTATTAGAATAGTTTTAGCTTAGCCACATGCTAACACCAGACTCGACTGAAATCAATTATGAGTCGAGTGTCCAGTGTATATTTGTATGATCCATAGAGTTTCTGCCTTCCACAATCTTCCAAATCCGTCACTTATAATACTGCCTGTGTTGGCAGGAGATTTCAAGGCAGTTCACTAGGTTTTGAAAAAGGGAAAATGTACACTCTTTTAATTCAGATGAAGATGTTTGATACATACAGGGCGAAATCTTTGACAAAAATGCATGCCACAACATATATTCACTTATTTCGTTATTAATCTGGCTCCCATATGTAGGCTATAAGCTAAAGCTGATTTAAAATGAATAAACGTTGAATTATTAACATAAGACACTAATGCATGCAATGCTATGAAGTATTACATGCAGATTTGTTAGTGCTAAGTTGCTTTTGTTAACGCTATGATTTTGTGTTAAGCCTGCATGCACTCAGTTGGCTTGAGGATGGCTTAAATTACAGAGTAATTTTCATTTTTGGGTGAACTATCCCTTTAAGAGACTCGCTGTTTAAAAGTCAGTCATACAGAAACTAAAACTAATCAATAACCTCATTTGAATGCCATTATTAAATATAGCCTAGTTTTAATAGGCTCTTATGTAAATTGTTAGCTTTAAGCTAAGACAATTTTTGCCATGACATTTTAGTAGCAGTGTCATTATAGTATTATTTATGTCATCTACTTAAGTGTAAAATTTAGCAGGCAGTTAAAGTCACATTTCAGTCCCTTAGTGGAAATCCCCTTAAAGTACCATATTGTACTGTTAGGGTCAGATGATAATCATATTTATTGTTTGTGTCATTAGCATTTAGCTTTTGAACATTCTTTTTGTCCTTTAGCAGAACAATTAAGTGTACTTTTCATAAATAATTCGATTTTGTGGGCTCATCCATGTAAACTGTTTCCTGAAGTTGTCAAATAAAGTGTTGATAGATATATCTAACTGATATATATATATTGCTACAATTCTATTTTATGATATCTTATGATTCCATTTTCAATACCACCCATGCTGTCTATACTAAAAGCAGCAGATAATCTCTAATACTCTCTTAAATACCCATGTCGTAAAAATCAGGGCATTTGTGTCTAATTTGAATTAGCATTAGCATTACATATTTTAAAAACACGACTAAAGAGGTCATTTACATATGAAAAAATCTAAGTGGCACTAAAATGGACCTAAATACCTGGCAAAGCACCAAAAGCACTGGTTAATCCCCATCAACGTGATTACCGCATATTGGGGAACAGAAGGGCAGACTAGTTCCCTGTGTAATCTAAAAATGATCCAAATGTCACATCTCCCTGTTGATAAGACCAGCACATGCTGGTTAGGTATGTTTTGAAGCATGACAGCTGGTTTGAGCTGGTCCTTAGTTGGTTCTGAGCAGGAGCTTGTTGCTTAGAACCAGTTTAGGACTAGCACATGACCAGCTTAAACCAGCTCAAACCAGCTGCCATGCTTCAAAACATACCTAGCCAGCATATGCTGTTTTTGTTTTTCAACAGAGCTGTCAGACCATATATGCATATTTTCCTCTTTCACGGGTAATGCACCAAACGCCGTCCTCGACTAACAAAGCAGCTCTAGAATAGCTGGTACAATAAAACATCTAACATGTTAAATACTAATAACTATATATTTTTTTATTACATCAAAGTAAGACAATTGCATGTCTGTATCTGATGGTGTTTGTAAAAAGTGCACAACCTGATGAATTGCACACCAGCACTGATAAGAGATAAAGATAGTTAAGCGTGTTTTGTTGCACAGCTTTTGACCTGACCTTTACCGAAAAGTTAGCAAATCCGAGTTGGCGCAAAGTCATGCCATAGCATCTCTCAGCTTCTGTCTTCTCCTTTGTGATCCAGCAGACTGCGTTTGCGTGCCAAAACTTTTCAATCAATGTCCCCCGGAATGGGCCAGAAAGAGCATGTGTATGCTAATTAGCTAAGAGGACTTTTGTATGTTAACAAATGATTTGCATGTTTATTTATGCAAAACAGACATGCTCCACCTCTTAACGCCACACAATAACTGCTTTTATTGCCATTTTGCGAATGTTTTGCGTGTCTCACTTGATCAAAGGTCCTGCTGGAATTTTAAGAAGGAGTAAAGACACTGGAAAAAACTTGGGTTGTAAATCTACAACATTCTCAAAATAAGAAACTGGTTTAATTGGATGCTAATATGTTAGAGTACTGATGATAATCAGAGATGTTTAGGTTCATCACGTATGCTAGCATGCTAACGGGCATCCAGAAGCGGATGACTTTCACAGCATATCTGGTAGTTTTGTTGTATGTGAAAGAACGCCATTGACTCGAGGATGAATCTTGGCTTTCTTGTGGTTGTACTGATGCCAGGCGTCCTTCAGTGCGATGAGAGGGAGACCCTTGCTCTTGCAAACAGCCTCTGAGAACAGTGAACGCGTGAATGGGTTTTTCAGGCACACCTCGCAGAGGTTGTAAGGAATGCACAGCACTCGCACCCTAAAATGGCCGAAACAACACCATTTTGTTTCCCCTCTATTTTGCTGTGAGGACTAGCAGAATCAGCTTTGTTAAAGCTACAGGAGACAGCTGGGGAAGCCATGTTTTACATCGTCTGTTTACCTCAAAAGCGTAGCTTACGCAATGTTGTCTTGTTGGAATGAGCTCAGTTTTTGGCAAAATGGGCGCAAATTCCTGGCGAAGGATCAAGACTTTTTTTCTTCACGATCCAATGCCAGCCTCGCTAAAATGAGTGAGTCATTTCTTTGGCTTTCAAAATTAGCCTGCATCCTGGTTGAACTCCTCTCAGTTTCCTCGGTTTTTCATGTTCGTTTTTCCGACTCAAATAAGCGCCGCTGACTCGAGTCTGGAGAACACACATGCCAAGCTTTCAACTACTGTTGTTTTTCTGCAACTACATCGAAATAAGTAGCTCTGCGATCTATGACAGAACCATTCTGATGGTGTGACTGTATGACTGAAGTCAGTCGGATGATGCTTTAACAAACAGTGGCGCCAAAATAGACTCTTTTTGGCACCTTGATTTACAGAATACAATATTAAACCAAGTGGCATCACAAACAAATGCTGCACAAGGTTTTCTCATAACTAACTTCACTTTTCATTTTTAAAATAACTTTAACCAGCTGGTGTCAAGCTGAGTTTAGTGGATGTATGAATTTGGTTATCTTCAAATTCACATATGGTGTCGTATATGTAATCTTTATATGTAATTGAGTCAATTAGTATGTAATTCAGCTGTTTTAAAATATAGGCCTACTTTTAAGATTTCAAGTACACTACGAGTGCACATTTAGTACAACTAAGCACACTCCTTTTTCACAAGGGTAAATGTACTTGTACACATTAAAACGCTCGCTCAAACTGTTATGTGGAGTCCAGCTACAACAAAGTTTGACTGTATGATTGTGTTAACCAGTGTCTCTCTCTCTCTCCGCAGGAATCCAGTGGTCTGCTGTCTGGCTGGTTGACATCTGTTCTGCTGTCCTTGGGGCTGAGGTAGTAGATTGAATAGTTGTGGAGACCTGTGCTCTCTCACTGAGATAACTATACAATCTACTGTCTTTCCTAAGGCGACAGCCAAATCATCCACAAACAACATGGACTCATTTGAAAAAGTGTCTGCATTCCTCCATTGAGTTGGAAAGGATATTCCCTCACATTACAGAAGTAAAATGGGCTGGGATTGACGTGTCACGTTGACATCATACATACGCAAGCGTGTCAGGCGATGGGACTGTCCTTTGGTGTCCTGACAGGGTGAGGTAGTAGGTTGTATAGTTTGGTGGGAGGGATCAAACCCTGTTCAGGTGATAACTATACAGTCTATTGCCTTCCTTGTTGTACCAGCTATCTGTCTGCTAGTGGAAATTCCCTGGAGTTTAAATATTGCTTAAACCCTATGCCTGCTTCACACCACATGAACTTTGAATATGTAAGCAGAGTGTTTATTTCTGCACCCATATTTACAGGTTACAGCATTTGCACTGCCTGCATAAACAGAGCAGTGTAGCATGAGTAATTCACTAAAGTCGGTCTGCAAAAAAATACTTTTATGAAACGGCAAAGTAATGGAGCAAACTCTCCAAAAAACATGTTTTATTCAGTAAATCTGACTGAATCGAGAAGAGTTAATAAATAAATAAATAAATAAATAAATAAAAGGAATTTTGGTGCATTTAAATAATCAGAAATGACAGTAAAGACTTTTATAATGTTATAAAAGATGTATATCATGAATTAGAACTTTCTATGCCTCTGAGAATCCTGAATCATTGTTTCCACCAAAAAAAAAAAAAGTTTCGAACAATTTTCATTCAGAAATAGCAAGAACATTTCACAATTAATTACAAAGAAAAGGCAAGTGACATCGAATTAAAGTGAAATGTTGAAGAGGAAAGACTGAAATAGAATTTTCTTGTAAAATGTCCTCCAATAATCTGTTTTATTTACAACTTATTATTATTATTTTTACAGTGATTGATAATCATTAATGCTGCTTGAGCAGCAGATCAGCATATTATGATGATGTCTGAAGAATCATGTGACACTGAAGACTGGCATAATAATGCTGAAAATACAGCTTTGATCACAGCAATCAATTATATTTTACAATACATTCATATATTCTGTTTTCAACCCTTTTTTTATGAAATAAATGTGTCCTTGGTTAGCATAAGAGACTTGAATGAAATTTAAAAAATCTCGCTGACCTCAAATTTTGAATGGTAGTGTAGATTTAATGATGATCAAGTCTGTAATAGTTCTCACTCCACCAAAACTTTGAGAGGTTATGGTCATTCATTAAAGGAAATGCTCAGTGCAGTAAACTAGAAATCACTTTGCTGTACAGCACAACGAGACTCTTGCGGCTTTGTGTGTGTGTATGTGTGTGTGTGTGCATTGTGAAATAGGGCTTACACTTTACCTAACAAGCCTGAACAACATCCATTCCTCTGCTGCAAGCTAAACATGCTGATCTGGTATATGAAGAGAAAAATCAGATTAAAAGAGATTTACTAAGCTCAGATTTATGGCTTAATCAATAATTTAGCATTTCTGTTGGCTTGTGATCAAACAGGATTTTCACACATAACAGGAAATTCATTTTCAGTCAGACAACGCATGTTGGCCTTGTTCAGAGAATGTAAAAAATATATAGAACAGCACAATATGCATAATGTGTTTTTGTTCTATGAATAAAATACAGTTTTATTTAACACTCTTTTGCCTTTTTGATTTTATTTTAATTTTTAAGTTGATTCGGAGCAGTTTATACATATATTAACAGTTATCTTGTCTAGCTTGACGAAAGTTAGAGGTTAAACAGTTTGTGCTGCTGTATGTATTCCTTTGTTGTGCAATCTTTATAAATTCATATAAAACAAACAAATTGAATAAACACGTATTATTTTGTAGGCATGTCGTTTAAGGAGCTCTTGCATAAAGGATCAGAGCTTTAGAAAATATGGTTTTATTAGTGAAAATTATATTTGCCAATCAAGTATAGCTTATGAGAGGATTCTTTGATATTTACAGTAAACTTTTCAAAGTGTGTAGCTGAAATCTCAAAACAGACTAGACTGTAGTATGAAAACAAGCTGACATACCACGAACTTTGACCAAAATTTGATATAATATGTCTTAATATATAACCTTTTTTTTTTATAGAACACAATACATGCATAATACATTTTATACAACAATGGCATGTCAATACTGTGAAGCTAATTCAAGCAAAACTCTTCCATCAACACTCTCTAATAAGGTTAGTCATATACTATATTTGATAGCTTGTTACCATAAACATCCATCCAGTTTTTTTTTTTTTTTTTTCTTCACAAAGTTGGCTGGCAACAAATGTAACCGTGTATAAATATTAACATGTAAACAAAACTTGTCAAGTTAGACTTTGATCTAAAGCCCTGCGTGTTACAGCCTTTATCTGAACACATGAACCATGTCAACAAAAATTACAGTGGCATCCAGTAACACTAACCACACAATCAAGTATAAAGTTTAGAGACAAACTTGTTCAAATGAAATAAAATGAAACTCTCTGTAGTCAAATATTTGAGAATATTATAATGGTCACTATGAGGTAACAGTTGTAATTGCTGTATTAGCTCTTTTTTGCCCTTTCCATTATAAGGTAGTCAGCCTCATTTGAGTTGTCAAATCAACAATTGAGTGTCTTCTCAATTCACAGTAAAATAAATAATAAATAAAATAAAATAAACAAAAAAACGAATAAAAATCCAATTAGATTCTTCACAGTGACCTCTGGGAATCTCCTGTTACTATTTTACACCATAAATCATGAGACAGTTTGTATTTATATAAAACAATATTTTACTGTGGAAAGGGCATGTATTGTATTACAAAATATTATAAAATATAATAAAGATCTCTAAATTATCAACATGATCAAAACTTTGCTGAAAAACCTGTTGAGCACAACCTGCTACATGCCTTCTGTCATCTGGTTGAGAGTTTATACATTTTTAGCAAGTAAAAGGCCTTTTTATAATATATATATATATATATATATATATATATATATAT
>NW_015537979.1:727581-729348 GCF_001515605.1 Sinocyclocheilus anshuiensis | reverse complement strand
TTATTAAATATATATATATATATATATATATATATATATATATATATAAACATACTATCATTGTACACACGTCGACCTTAAGTAAACGTAAGAATAACTTTGATAATGTTAGTAATATTTCAAGATGAAAACTTTCTGGACTGAGGTTTACTTAGGTTTATATGATTATCCATACTTTTTTTTTATTTTTTTTTAGTAAAATCATGTTAAAATGTGAATATCAAATATAATCATCAGGCTTTTGAGGAACTTTTTTTTGTTCATTCATATTTGTTCATCATCATTGTATTGCATTATATTATTTGCCTTCCACAATAAATACTCCATAGCTATGAACCATAAAAGCCTGATGTATCAAATATGATTGGATTTTTTTCTGACTATTAATTCTCATGTGGCTTTACAGAGTTAATATGTTTTCACTAGCATGCCTGCTCTCCTTCTCTTTTAGGACGACTAGCAGTTTTAAAGCTTGTGGCGCCCTCCAGTTGTCATACAGCTTCACGGCTCCTGAAGACTGAAGCTTTTTAGAAGCTTTTCATATGGATATTGTAGGATATCTACAGTATCAGTTTCCAACATACCGTCACTAAAAGATCCATTCAGAATTGTATTACAGTGAAATTATGATTGTAGTTTTTCTGCCTGATTCATGTGCCAGTGTTAGAGGGTAATGTAATTTGATGGCCAGTATTAGGTTATCTAGGCTGGGATCTCCATGAGGAACTTGAGAAGTCTCTTTGTCCTCTCCAGCACCGTACATACAGGGCCGTTTTAACCATAGGGCTAGGCGGGGCTGAAGCCCCGGGGCCCGAGCAAGGAGGGGGCCCGTGATTGGCTGTGGAGTAGATTGACTGGAGAGCCGATCGCCAAAGCCACCACGCCCCCCATTTATTAGCGCTGTTATTTAGTTGAGCTTTTCCGAAAATGCCATGCATTACCATTTGAGATTGAAACGTAAGTCTGAATTTGGTTTACCAATCAAATGCATTTATTCTATATTTGGCGCAGTGAATGGCACATTTTTTCTTAAGGTGGGCCTTTAGCTCCGTTGTACCCTATATATATATATATACATCTCATTATTGTGATGGGGGCCCTGCACTAAGTCATAGCCCCGGGGCCCAGTGCGGTCTTAATGCGGCCCTGCGTACATACCGTCTCCAGATCTCCAGGTAAGCCTCCCTGATCTTTGTGATACGGAGGGCGTAGACCACAGGGTTCACCGCTGAGTTGGCATGAGAGAGAGGAGTATTCCTGTGTAGAAAGCGATCTGGGGTACGCCTTGAGGACCTGCTGAAAGAATTATACAATTCATGAGATGCAGAGGCATCCAACATGCTGCAAACAGCAGGAGAACCAGAGCCAGAGTACGTGCCAGCCTCTTCTCCTTGATTAGAAAAGCCCTTACTTTAGATTCAGCAGGCGTTGAAGTCTGGTCTTCCCTCCGGAGGCGTTTGCGGAGGTAGAGGTTCGTGCGGGGACACTTTTTATTTAATAATGTGTAATTATTCTGTGGACAAACAATGTGTGTGTGGTTATATTTTTTTCTATTGACTATTATCAAAATTACTACTTCTAGAAACAGTAGTAGTAGTCGTAGTCGTAAAACAATTAGATTTTCAAAAGTAAGAATAAACTACGAATTAAAGTAAAATTTTCAGTCATCTTGTAAAAAGTGAGCCATCCTACTTTTAAAATCACTGGCTATGACAACTAATAAAAAGTTCAGTATCACGAAATTCTTGCAAAACTTTAAAAAACATT
>NW_015537979.1:708543-727379 GCF_001515605.1 Sinocyclocheilus anshuiensis | reverse complement strand
AATGAGCAACAATATATAAGTGCAAATGACAAGTCTCGGTTAGCCTAACGCAGTACACGTAGCAAGGTGTGTGTGTGTATATATATATATATATATATATATATACACAAACAAAGAAAAACAAGTAGAATAGAAAGCTAGAGTTTTTTTTTTTTTTTTTTTTTTAAAAAAAAAAAAAAAAAAAAAAAAAAAAAAAAAACATGGAACAAACTGTGTACAGAAAGCGAGTAAAGAACTCACAACATTAGGCTACTAAAAAAGGTCAGTTTAATCTCGCAAAAACTCCCGTTAATAAAAAATCTGACTACACTGCACAATTAATCTCTTACACTGCATCTTTGTTGTTTGATGAATTCGGTGCTTGCACGTACAGCGCTTTTATTATTATTGCAGCTATTCAAATAGCTGCAGTACTCCGACTTTGCCACAAGGAAAAGTGCGTACGTCTGCTCAGACCCTGACGTGGCGGTAAGTACTTTTCCACGTCAAAGACCGTTTTTATAAATATGAACGTTGCCGTAGATTTTACCGTATGCACACTCTAAGATCAAATCTGTGCATAAGCACATTTTATAAATGAGGCCCCAGGAGCGCTGCTCGGTGGCGATCTCTTTATACCTGCAATCACAGAGCATGCTGACTGTTGGTTAATTGGACGGCTGGACTTACCTTTTTCAAAAAGTAGTAACAGTTTTAAAAGAGTGCTTAATATGAAAATAATATATTTTAGTGTGAACTGACTAATGTTTTCAGCCGCTTAAGTTTTCAGCCACATAATTTAAATGTATAAATTTAGTTTAAAATTATATGAAATGCAATTAGCTGGACTTTAGAGTGCTTGTTTGACCCACTCAAATATATTTGCAATTCCACATTTGTAATAATGAGTTGCAATTTAACAAATTTCATGTGGGTCCAGCTGGTCGATGGGGCCTGCGCAAATATGACAGAAGTTGCCATCGAATGCGGTGAAGATGTTGTAGTATCTTCTGGTGCTTCTTCGACGATGGCAGTGTGAAGGAGAAGATTCTGAGGCAATTGTCACTCTCGCCGCATTTATGGCCCTGTCCCAAATCGCACCCTAAACCCTCGCGGTCTTCCTCTGAGTCCACACTTTTGTGACGTAATGCCGCTTTGACTGTTGGATAGAAGTCTGTTGCAGAGCTCGCCTCAATGCGGACTCGGCAGAAGTGCGCATCAAGGGTGCATAGGGACCGCAAAGGGGGGCATTTGCGAGCACCCTTCTGAAAGCTAAAATGACAAATGGGACACCCTACAGTCTCGTGGACTTAATGGACACGAGCATGCGGTGGCCGTTGTAAGTCCGCAAGACCACAAGTGCACATGAAGTGTGCCATTTGGAACAGGTCCTATACTGCCCGTGAGATTGACAGTGTTTGCATGCAATTTGCTTGAGTAGTGACAATTGGCCAGTTTATTGGCATTATCTTATAAGGCCTCAGGAATCTGGAGAAGGGGAGGAGTTCCCACAGCGATTCTCGTAATGTAGACTGAACTGTCGATAGGGTACAAAATTAATCCACTGCGTCCTCGGTGGCTCTGATGTTTGGAAAAAAAGACTTTTTGCTCACTTGTACATCCAACTACAAAACACCTGCATTGCTTATGAGACATTGGTAGATATGTAGGTAGATTCCACATTCGACCACTCCAGAAACGCCGAAGCATCTGCCATCTCATGGTCTATATGTCGTCACTCACAATAAAAATCAATGAGTTTCAAGATGCAACAACGTTACGCAGCATCTGGTTATAAAAACGCCTAAATTTAAATTCTTGAAGAAACTGGATAAACTTTCACAGGTAAGAATGTGTTGGTTTGTGTTTTTAATATGTATTAACTTAATATTACAGGTTTTTAAACTAAAGTACCTTTTAAATGCCTTGTTAGCTAACAGCTTCGTCTTGTTGTATTGTGTTAGTTTAACAAAAGCATCTTCTGAAGTCTACTGAAGATATAGATATTCATACATGCGTATAACTAGTTGCAGTGCAGATGCAGCGGCATTGCTCTCGGATATTCATGGACTGGCTTTGACATTCCAAGATAGCGGATGGCTTACATATAGCGGTCCAAAGAAACAGCCGCTAATAGGGGATCTACAGTAGCTACCAAAGTCCCTTTAAGGCAAGTCATGTCACTCGGCGGCCATCTTTGAAACGCCTCTCGGCATGCAAGTGCAGCTCCTATCTCTTTGAATGTGGAAACATCAAATTCTCCAAAACTGTTCGCCAAGCTTAAGATTACATTTCATATTTGAAATCACCAATGAAATCTGACTGTTTCTTTTGCTCAAATAGCGTAAAAAAAGCTTATTTTTCAGGCTAGACCAGCCAATGCATATGTGCAGTCCTGAGCGCACGTCTCAGAACGCTGACTGTTTCTATAGCAACCAGGACTTCTAACGGGCAGCAGCAGTGACGTGCAGAATTAGCATTGGCTCTTTTACTATTGGCTTCGTTCGATAGAGCGGCCATATTGAGCATTGCTTTTTCCCCCTATTCAAAACTATACGAGTGACACGTTCTTGGGTATTCTATAGTCTTTGTAGCTATATACTGTATATGGTCGCTAAACGGTGCAGAGCGTACCACTGGCTGGGGGCGGAAATATGCTAATACGGGACAGTCTGTCAGCGGTCGTGGGCGGGGCCTGAGCAGTATGACGTCATGCTGCTCAGAAAGTCAAAACGGCTTAATAATTGAGACCGTTTAGGTTTTTTGGGGATTAAAAAAAAAAAAAAAGCGAGTGTATGGATTTTCATAATTGTAGGGTTCCGTCCACTCACTGCTAAGACCCATTTATATGCTAACACCATATAGAAAACACCATAACACCATCTGCAGTCAATATACTGACATGAGGGCATGGAAATTTTATCATGAAATTACATTGCTGTGATATAATTTTGTCATCAAGATATTATATTTTGGGGCATGATTTTCATTATCATTATCAGACGCCAGGTTGGGTTTTTTAATGGCTGTTATTAATACATTTCAATATGATAATTAATATATTTATATCTAAGCTGTGATTATTTTGGTTGTCTGATATTTCTTGTTTGACTAGTAGAAACTAGCCATTAATGCCTGGTAACTCATTTTTACTAGCCAAATTGGCTGGTGAGTGAAAAAGTTCATTTCAAACTCTGGACACATTATATTTAATCAGTGTAAGTGTTTAAAACAGGGGTGCCCAAACTCGGTCCTGGAGGGCCGGTGTCCTGCAGAGTTTAGCTCCAACTTGCCTCAACACACCTGCCTTTAAGTTTCTAGTATGCCTAGTAAGAGCTTGATTAGCTGGTTCAGGTGTGTTTAATTGGGGTTGGAGCTAAACTCTTCAGGACACCGGCCCTCCAGGACTGAGTTTGGGCACCCCTGGTTTAAAATAATCTCATCTCAAGCTAACTCTGACTCTCACAATTATGGTGTGGGATTTGCCTGAAACAATTTTCATTCAGAAATTGCAAGTAAACTGCTAGTAATTGCTAGTAAAAACCTTATAAGTCTTCTGAATAGGCAATATGTAAATGTCAATTTTAAAAATAATTAAAGAAACAGCAAGCAACACATCAAATTAAACATGAAATTTTGATGTGAACAAAAAACACAAAAAAAATTGTTGAAATTCTTTGTTTTATTAACTTCTTTTTGTGTAATAATCTTGTAATTATCTTGTAATAACATAATATTGCCATAAGATCTTACCTGAGAGGTATTGAGACCCGCAGGTATCGATCCACAGCAATAGCCAGGAGGGACAGCACAGACGCTTGGGTCAGCACCAGCACCACACAGCTGACCGCCAGACAGGCCGGGAACGGGATCGCCACTCACCCGTCCACCAGCACAGCCAGGGGGACTGCCACCGCCCCCACCAGGAAATCAGCCACGGTAGGCTGACGGAAGGTCCGCCTCAAACACATGGCCCAAACCACCAGCACGTTCCCCAGGCAGCATGCCATGGTGATGACGAGCTCCAGAGAGGTGTAGATCAGCCAGGCCATGAGGAGAAAACAATAAGAGGCACACGAGTAAACAGAACACAGTCTCAGTTGAGAAGGAAAAATCTGAAGATGGGTATGAAGAAGCCTGTGACCATCTGGTCTACTCTCCTCCACACATGCATACACACACACACACACACACACACACACTCCCCTGATCTTCAGTATGCATCTCTGGGGGTCTCATTTCCACTCATATGTCTTCTGAATAGACAACATTATTCACAGTCACATCTGTATTTCATCAACTAATTCCACTTGCAGGCGGACAGAATAATGATGTTAAATTCCAAGTCACAATCAAAATGATGGAAAACTTGTTGCTCATATTAATTCAACCACACAGGTGCTTGAAAGTTATCTTCAGCTGATACAATGCTAGAATACTGCCAAGTATACTGTGCCTACTTTTTTTTTTTTCAAATAGAAAGTATTGTGCAACAATAAATATTATTCTACATTGTTGTCCCAGGACCTCATTACTGTCACGATTGCACTACAGAGTGGAGAGCGGTGCAAGGAACGGAGGGAGACGAGGAGTACAGCAATCCAGATAACTTTTAATTACATAAAGGAAACATGGAAAACTCACGTAACACATGTAGACATGAACACTATTTAAACACATGACAAGATGAGGGGATGACGAGACACACTGCATAATACATAGGCTATATGTATATCAATTCAGAACTCATCTACCCATGAAACCACACACAAACACAAAACTATACGACATTTGAACATTGTAACTAAACAGTATTTATTTTGAACAATTCTAATAATGAAAACAGTGAACCAAAACAGATTTGATCAGTGATCATTTTAGAGCTAATGAACACACAAAACATGCAAAATAATTTTTTTTACATTTGTAATTGTAATTTTTTTTCTCTGCTAATTATGAATATCCAGTTACTGAAAAACTAAAGCAACTATTTATTGTATTTACAGTGTAGGAAGACACTCAAGAACACTATTTAAACACATGACAAGACGAGGGGATGACGACACACCTGGGATCAATGGAAATAAACAGGGAACACCTGGAATTAAGTCAACATAATCAGGACAGGAACAGGAAACTAACCAAATATGGGCATAAACACTGGGACACAGGGAGCACATGGGGAACAAAACAAAACACAAGCCTGACAATTACATGCATGTTTAATGCAATTTCATTATATTTTCAGGCTAGACCTATATATATATATATATATATATATATACATATATACATACGGTGGCAGTACAATTTGTAAATTCTCATCCAGTGAAAGTGTCAGATTTGGAGTATGTACACAAACTGGAGCCATGTGTTTTATGCAGACTCACCACCAACATGGCAGAGAACAGATGATTTTCTTGTGTTTGATGCATGTGTTTGACAACTATACTGACAAAAATGCACTTTTGATGTGACATTATAGGTTTGGTTCATAGTGCCAGCACAGCAGCAGAATTATCTGCAAAACTACTGCATGGTCCCTACTGGCCATGATTGTCAAGGTGATCTCTTGCATACATAAATCATGTAGCCCTCTCATATTTTTCCTCTCCGTTGTCATTTTTATAATCTAAAACAGCTAACATGAAACAAAAGCTGCAAACACATGATAAACACATAAACATTCAACAGAACGGCGTTGAAACTTACGTGCTAAAGCTATCCCTGCCTGTCATGCATCTCTCCGGGTCTTTCTGCCAAAAAAAAAAAAGAGTGGTTAGAGATACTTTCCATAATAGACAAAGCTTACAAATTGTTGTCAAAGTCAGTTTGCCCATTGAAAAGTAACTTATAGTCTATGATTAATATGAATATAAAATATTATAAATGTAAAACAGAATGCCTACTAAAAATGCTGATAGATGCCGTGTCTGACACATTTCAGGCAATTTTCAAAGCAACAAAACAAAGAATTAAGAATTAACATGTGCACAGAGGTCACATCATTCCAGTCATCACTTCATGCACAAAGCCAAACCTCCATCATATAATTCTTCAAGAATGTACCGCCAGAAAATGGGCTTTATTAAAAGAGAACTGTAGTTGACATAATAAAAATTTATTTATTACTGTTATTTATGTTATTAAACCACTTACTGTGCGCCCCTGTTTTTGAGCATTTTCTGAAAAACGACATACCCAAATAAAAATGTCTGTAGCTCTTGAACCCTATGGTCTATATTTATAAATCTGGTATTGTTTGAAACTAGACACTTGAACCTTTGTTACTCTGGAGTCATAATAACTCAAAATTAGTATAGCAACAGAGTAAAACAAGGTAAAATGTACATGAAAGTGACTCACGATATCTTTGAATGAAATTCACTAATGGAAAAATGGATGAGGCTTTCATGCCAAATGCCTGAAAACACCATAAAGATAAAGCTGAATGTCTGACCATATTTTTATTCAAATTTGAAGATGATACTCCCAAAAATGTAGTTTCTGTAAGCTTTTATTTAAAAAAAAGTCTAGGCGTTTTTTCTTAGTCTGCTATCAATGGCTCAAGCCTCAGTTACTAGGTTTATAATGACATTTTTGGAAATTAGCAAGGAAATAGCAATGAAAGCTAAGAAATTAGTCCTACACACAAGAGCATTTTAAAAAGTGGGGTGCATTTTAGAGTAGACCCTTACCTTGAAATGTGTGCTGGTGTCTCTTGGAATCATCCGAGCTGACCAGAACTATAGGCGATGAAACGTAAGTACTGCCGTTCACTTTGTACATGTTTAAATGGCCGGTCCTTCAACATTTATATTAACCCTTTCCTCTCTGGTGTATTGATTTAAAAAACAAGCTCAGAACATGGATCTTGAGTGTTTTAGCTGTCAAATGATATATAGTTTATGATAGTTGATTGAATATTGTTTTAAAACAAAGGTAATTAAAAGCACAGACACGCCTAAACGCCCTTCGGGCCGGTGCGGGTTAACAGGTTAAAAACTCACTGGAGAATCAATGTCAAAAGCTGCTGATGAACTCACCACAAAGTACCTTTTCAGCCTGAGTGATTTGTTTTTTGCAGCTATTTGGCAAGAAAAGTGGAAAAAGCCACCTCCAGATAGCACACGTAGTCTGCAAGATGTCTCTTAAAGATCGCTTCATCTGGAAAGCATCTGCTGTGTACAAACATCTGATAGACATCTTTCAGACATCAGTTTTACATACATTCTAAATCATAAACATCTTAAAGACATCTTCTAAACGTCTATTTGACATCTGATAGGAAATGTCCTATAGACCTATTGCAGATGAGCAAACACTCTAAAAAATACATCTTGCAGATGTAAATGCAGACGTCAAATAGACATCTCCGTGATGTACATGTGTTATCAGGGACACCTGATAACACACGTACATCACTGGTCGGTGTTGGGCTTTCACAGTACTTTTGGTGCGCACCCGGGTTCGTTTGACATCAGAGTTCAGTTCGTTGGGATAATGTGAACGCTGTTTTCTGAGCTCATGACTCTGTTTTCTGAATCCGGAACCCGAGTTTGCCTAGAAAGGGTCTGGGGTACGATTCATGTGAACTCCGGTACGGTTCGCTTCTACACGGAAGTGAACCGCTATTAATAACGTGTGAATTGTTCAAACTGTGTATTTATGTGTTTACTCACTGGCTTACCTGAAAAGTGTGGCTGACGCGCTGCAGCAGAAATAATTTATATCTCATTATGACTCCCACGTTCTTTTGAACTTTTGCATTACAGTCGTGACAAATAGAAATAGACAAATTGCAATCGAATTCGGATTCGGACCAGGCATTCGAACCAAGTGTGAAAGCGCCCTTAAAATGAATGGTTTGTCTACCTATGGACAACAGGGGGCAGTGCTGTGTTTGTGTATTTATGAGGAAAAGGAGAGAGAAAAAAATCCATGTCATGAATCCATGAAAGCTTTGTTCATCTTTACACAGATTTTGTTAGTCAAAGATTTTGTCTTTTGATGACAATACGTTTTATATTCTGTCAATGTTCAGCATTGATAATTTCCAAAATGATAAATGATGATTTTGAAAATGTATAAACATGCATTAAACATAAAAACTGAAAAGTCCTATCAAGATGAACAAAATTATTATTTTTAATTCATTCCTCTGATGTATTTATGCTCTACATCAGTGGTTGGCAACAGGCGGCCCGCAGGCCAAAACTGGCCCGCAGCCAGATTATTTTGATAGCGGCTGGGTCTGAAATAGATCTGTCATGACAGCAACAGTTACTCACAGAGTATGTGAGCGGAGCGGTGTGATTTTGACTGGAGTGACTGGATTTTTTAAAAGTCGGAATGTGGTTTTCACCCGCTCCAAGAGCGCTCCACCACCGCTCCATCACGAGTACAATTCATGCCAACAGCCCATAATATAACTGCATATTTAGCAAGAATTCACGTTAAACATATTTAGCAAGCTTGATAGAGAAGGATCACTCAAATCAGAAAGAATGTGAAGCTATGATGACTGCAATGGACGGCAATGAGCAAGGCGGAGCGTGGTTTTCACTCGCTCTTAGAGTGCTCCACCACCGCTCCATCACGAGTTCAATTCATGCCAACAGCCCGTAATATAACTGCATATTTAGCAAGAATTCACATGTTAAACATATTTAGCAAGCTTGATAGAGAAGGATCACTCAAATCAGAAAGAATGTGAAGCTATGATGACTGCAATGGACGGCAATGAGCGGGAAGTTATAGTTCTCGAGGAATTTGTTTGTTCCTTCTAGATACTGAATATTTTCAGCTGAAAGCATGATTTAAACAAGTACTACAACACTTATTCACATGCAATCGCTCTCTCAATAATACATTCAAACAAATGTAATACAGTGCTACTACTTCATCTGTATCCGACTTCGAATGAGCAATTCAAGCCGTAGGTAAAACAACTGATGAAAACGTACTGTTATTTTCATCATAAACAAAATTCGCACTGCAAAAAGCAGCAATTAGGCTACACCTTTAAATGCTGACAACCATGTTATTAGCTTGTCATGTGGTAGGAAAAAAGTTTGAACACTAAGCAGCAATTATACCTTTAAATGCTGACAACCATGTTATTAGCTTGTCATGTGGTAGGAAAAAAGTTTGAACACTATAGTGTTCTAAGAAGCCACTTCGAAACTCTGCTACTATTTTATTTATTTTATTTTTTAATATACGTTATGAACAGAACTGTGATATTTCAAACATACTGAAATACTTTAGCCGCAGAGCGGTGTTTCTACGAGGAGCGGAGTGGGAAATGGTGAAACCGGAGCAGAGTGATTATTAAATGCTCGGAGCACGGAGGGGAAATTGTTGACGCTCCACTCCGCTCACATACTCTGCCGGACACTACCACACAAATGTGGCTTTTTGTTAATGACTGCCCTCCTACAGGATTTAACACAGAGTACCAGCTCACTACCAGTTACAAAAGACACTGTAACAGTCTGTCACAGGCAATTCTAGTTGCATTTTTCATCAATTAATTCCTTAAATTATCCTTTGTCTATTGTTCTGGCCCACCATCTAGTGGTGAACATTTTTTCTGGGCCGATGCCAAACTTACTTGCCGACCCCTGCTCTACATGTTAGAGCTCTGCAGAGTTGTACATAATGCAGTAGGCCTAGTTGGTGTTTATTTAGAGGACAATGGCAAACTTTTTCAGTAGTTATATTGTATTATTTTTTTTTTTGCAACTCAAATAAAATATAAATCATCTACTAAAAAAAAACGTCTGACAGAACACAGGCTTCTTTTAACTGGAAAATTTATCAGAATATCTCTGCAGACTGACACTATGACCTACGTAGTTTGTTTGCAAGGATTATGCAGGAATGACATCAATCTAAAAATCAAAAGTATGTATATTTTTCAATAAAAATAATGCAAAATGCAGTTTCATCAGTATAATTTCAAAATGTTAATTTTAGATCCTGACTAAAGGTCATAGTACTTCAGCATGATTGCTAATCTGATATTGATTTTACACAACTGTAAAATCTTGTAAACTCGAATTTGTCAACTTGTGTTTCAGACAAAATAATATGTATAATGTTATATTTTAAGGTCTAGTTACTATTTATAATAATTTGTGTGGTTTTAACAGCAAGCCACTGATGTGTGATACAGACATCATCTTTCCCTTCTCTTCAATCATTAACAGTTCTGTTGTAGTGGCGGTTTTCTAGAGTACACATGCTTTGCATATGTGACCGTATGTGTGTGTATATGTACATGGTGGACTCGTGCTAAGCTGCCATCAGATGGAGCACAGAGCTTTGTCAGAGATGTGGTGATCTACGTGAGCTCCTCGTGATGAGGCTTATCAGTATGAGAATTCAACAGGCTGTTTAAAATACAGATGCAAAACCAAACCCTTTATTTTACATGTGGGTGCATGTTCAACAGCATTGCAGAATTCAAATCCCAGGGAATTTAAACTGTTGAAATGTGTACCATGCATTTAACATATTCATACCATGGTAACGCCATGTTGTTTGGCATAAAGCATTATTTTACAATCATATTCCTTAAAATACTTTCTTAAATACTTTGTAGAACCATTTTAAGACCATAATGGTAATCAATACCATGATATTGATCAAAATGCAATGTTATTAGCATCTGATTCAATCAATGCCATCCAATCAGAATTAGTAAAAAAAAAAATATATATTCTAGCTTGTAGTTCCTCTTCAGGAACTCGAACTGCGTCGGAAAACGCTAGGGGAACGCCTTCTGTGACCACGCTCTGAATCACATGTGAAATCAGTCCAATAGCTGAGCGGGACGTCACGGGCGGGTGACGTCATGACCAGGAAGCTATAAAAGCACATGCGGCGGAGCCAGCGTCAGCTTTCTGTCATTCAGCGAAGCGCTCTGTGTGTGTCAGTCATATTTATTGTTGTCTGTCTATTGTGAGAAAAGTCTATAAGCAGCTATGTCTAAAGCTCACGCTAAGACAAAGCATGCAAAGGGCGAGTGCAAGCCACGTTATAGGTTGTGTGTTCCTCCCTGCCCACGTTACATCACGAGTGGGGATACACACAGCCTGTGCGTGGTTTGCTTGGGAGCGAGGCACGCAGAGTCGGCTCTTGAGGGGGCCGGCTGCCCGCATTGCGAGCGCCTCCCACTGCGTACGCTTCGCTCCCGGAGGGCTCTCTTTGAGGAGGGAGCCTTCGCCAGCGTTCCTCGCGGTGCTGGCCCCGCTTCCGTCGGGGTCACCCCCACGCTAGTGGGTCCCGAGCAGGCTCTGGTATTAGAACAAGAAGTAGTTACTCTCGTAAAGAAGGAGGCCATCGAGGTGGTCGATCCGCACGAGATAGACTCTGGGTTCTACAGCCTTTACTTCATTGTTCCAAAGAAGGATGGGGGGTTGCGTCCCATTTTAGATCTGCGTGAGTTGAGCCACTCAGTCATGCGACCTTGGTTCTTGGCTCAGGGCCCGGTGCTGGGAGCTCTTTGTCGCCGCGTGACGCTAGCGACAGATGCGTCCCTCACCGGCTGGGGTGCGGTGATGAGTGGCCACCCTGTCCGCGGTCTGTGGAGTGGTCACCATCTAATGTGGCATATCAATAGTCTAGAGATGCTGGCCATGTTTCAAACACTGAAACACTTTCTCCCAGACCTGAGAGGTCACCATGTGTTGGTGCGCAACGACAACACAGCGGTGGTCGCTTACATCAACCACCAGGGAGGTCTGCGTTCACGCCGCTTGTACAAGTTGGCACACTAGATCCTTGTGTGGTCCCAGGACAGACTCCTCTCGCTGAGAGCAGTGCACATTCCTGGGCATCTCAATATGGAAGCAGACATCCTGTCGAGGCAGGGGCTGAGGCCCGGGGAATGGATGCTTCACCCCGAGGTGGTGAAGCAGAAATGGAGTATTTTTGGCCAGGCTCAGGTGGACTTGTTTGCGACTCAGAAGACATCGCACTGTCCCCTCTGGTTCTCTGACGCAGCTCGAGTTCCTGAAGAGAAACGTCTCAGGTTACGTATGTAACCCTGGTTCCTCGAGGGAACAAGACGCTGCGTCTCGGTGCCATACTTCCGGCGTCACTGCCAGCGCTTGCTTCATTCCTAGAAGCTGATGCTGGCTCCGCCGCACGTGCTTTTATAGCTTCCTGGTCATGACGTCACCCACCCGTGACGTCCCGCTCAGCTATTGGACTGATTTCACATGTGATTCAGAGCGTGGTCACAGAAAGCGTTCTCCTAGCGTTTTCCGACACAGCGTCTCGTTCCCTCGAGTAACCAGGGTTACATACGTAACCTGAGACGTTTTCAGTGTCTAAAGAATTAAAAGCTTTCAATTTCAGTAAATCTCTTTTTTTCCCCAAAAAGTTTGCATGTAATTCACTGTAAATTTTTAAAATGCAGTTGTACTACCTAATCTGTCTGAAAGTGGTTTACTCTGATACTTAAAAGTTGTTAGCAGACTAGATCTGCTACTCATGCTGGTGCTGCTGCAGCAGAACAAGTACGACTTTCTACTGTCAATAGATACACAGACTGTGAGCATGTAAGATATGTTGTTGCTGCATGAATAGGCATACATGAATCCAGTAGCAGATCTAGACAAGTGGTGCTGGGGAAGGTGGAGGGTTTCACGGTAACTCTAAAGCACTGCAGGACCAACTTACAGCAAACACTGAACTATTTAAATGTTGAGCAAGCAATCTCATTGGCTGCAGAATCAGCAGAGGCCAATCAGCTTGTGCCATGTAGTAAATGATGTGATTGCTAGCAGATTGCATGTAAAGGACCTATCAGCTTGCACCATCTAGAGTTGAGTTTCACAACTAAATTAAATATGTAGTCTGGTTGATTCAGTCATATTAAGTAATAGTTTTGACATTAATAAAAACTGACTAAACATTTTTACAATGTAATTTTATAGATTAAACAGTTTGGCTGGGTTCCTTGTTATTGTCAAACATACAACTTTACATGTTAAAATTAATTTATTCAGGCACATCAAAGGTCAACATTTTAATGTTATTAAAAAGTCATTGAAATGAGCACAAACATGGCAAATATTTTATCAAAACAACAAAAACTGATTCATAACTACATACAACGTAGTGTAATAGTTAACAATCCTCAGATTAAAAATAATTCAAAGATCACCTTCAACTTCTTAGAATTTCATGTTATTCCATGTTATTGTACATACAATTCCCAAGTTCAATTGAGCCTCAATTAAGCCAAATAATATTAGAAAATCAGTGTTTTTATGCCCACATTATGGGACATTAAAAGGCAAAAAAAAATTATGTAAAATACTCAGTATTTGTTTACACTTTCCCAGTTAGGAGAAATTCTTGGTGGATGAACCACATTAACTACCCATGAATCTTTGCGAGTTGTTCTGAAGGCCTCTCAGTGTTCTCTCAGTGAACTGATAGGTGAGTTTACGCTTCACTTTGCAGATCTCTCCTGTTCGCGAATAGTTTCGTAGGGCGCGGGCCATTTTCTGGTACGTCATGGTTTTCCGGTTACCCTTGCGTCTGCCCCACATCTCAGCCAGCTTTTCCTTGTTCTGGGACGAAAACTGGAACGTTCCATTGTTAGACTGAATCCACCAAATGCAGCTCCACATGTCTGGTGTCTGTAGCATCTCATATAAGAACTGAAACAGCCGCTCTTTCCTTTTACCTGAGAAATGACATTGTAAATGTCAAATGTATTTTAGTGATAGCAGAACATAACATTTACATTATGCATCTGACATCCGTCTATCGGTCCCTGTGCATAAATATGGCACTCTGTTGTCAAAGCTCATTACGCCCTTTCAAATGTCAGATTAAAAATTAGTCTGTATAGTGACGTCCAAATTCAAACAAATTCCAAACTGGATATTTTTTAATCGATGTAACCAAAGTCTATGTGAATCACTTGACTGTAAGGGAAGCTCTGTTTGGGAATAAAACTACAAACTGAACATGTTGGAAACATAAACAATACAACATTTTACACTAAATAACCCTACCCACTAAAGTCTGTCTCAGTGATTTTCTGTGGCTAGTTGCATAAACTGCTTAGACTAGTCTTACAAGTTAGCCATCCAAGTTAGTCTTTTTTTTTGGACTAGCATAAAAGGTAGATTGGTGCAATTAAATCTGACAAGTAATAGTGATTACCCCTTGACTAAGTTCTAGTTGGTCAGAGTAGTTTAAAGACTAGTCTAAGCAGTTTATGGAACTGGCCACTGGTCTCTCTATATTTTTTTTGTCCACTTTAACTGAACCAGTGTTGTTTTGGACCCCATTGACTTTCAATTAATTAACAAAAACATTCTTCAAAATGTCCTCTTTGTGTTCCACAAAAGATAGAAAATCACAAAGGTTTGAAATTACATGAGGCTGACTAAATTATTACAGAATATAATATGTATAGGTGAAAAAAATCCCTTTATTTTTTTCCCCCTTTTTTAACCAGTCCATTTTAATCTAATTATCCAAATATTCCGATTCACTAATATGAATCGACTTTCCCAAAATCAAAAAGAAATAGGACAAGCAATGGCCTAGCAATTCTGTGTCTTACCTGAGAGCGGCACTAGAGCCAGGGAATCATATGAAATTTGACCCTTCATGTCGGAGGTCGGAGATGGTGGAAATTCTTGGCAACCAGAACTGGTGGACAGCGAATCTGAATCACTGTACCGGTTTCTGTCATACTGGAAGTGTCCCTAAAACATAGACTATTATTAATAACAACCATGAACAGGTCAACCTTCACTAACAAAATGATAACATTGTTTACTGTATGTCTGGTGAGACCTACCCAGTCATTGTGACTGGACTGACAGAGCCACGTCTGCTGCTGCTGAGGCTGTGGTTCATGTGTCTCATCTGTTCCTGGCACTCCACCATAATGCCATTCATATGTATAATGTCCAGACCAGCTGTTCTCTATGGAAACACATCACTCATTATTATCGCATATGCTGTTCGCTACAATCAACAACACGTACAGGCTCTAAGAAGATATCTATGGTTATATTATCAATGTTTTTGGTGTTAAAATACTTCCTCCTTTCCAGCTTAAATGGCAGCAACAACTAAATATATACCATGTATAGTTTGATTCCCCTGAAAAGTGTAAATACTGTTTCTCTGTAGCATTTTCAAAACATTGCTGTTTGTTTGAGCATCCGACCAGCCTGACATGGTGACAGCTCAACCAATGGTGTGACTTTGGGGGCGGGACTATCTGTTTGATTTACCAATGGCAGTTGTGGGGAAGGGAAACCTGTATAAACACTGTGTGACTGTGTTCAAAACTAATTTTTGCAGCTCAAAAATTACACACTTCACAAGTAAGCCAGTAAATTTCCAGTGTTTTTAGTTTCTCCTCACTAAACTAAACTTTTGTCACCCATGACATGGAATCCACGTCTTGAGATACAAATAAAAAAGCTTTGTCAAAGAGGAAATTACTGACCTTACAAAACTGAAAAGTGCGCTTCCATTCAATTCATAAAGGAGAAGTGACCCTTCCCTCAGTGGCCTATTACGGTGTTTAGTTAATTATCGAACCCTCACCTGCCATACCGTGCTCCTCTTGATTTCTCCTCTGCACACCTGGTGCTGACATCCCCTCCACCGAGTGCTCCTGCAGGTACTCCTCAATCATGTCGAGGTCCAGGTTCCCTGACGACGGCTCTCTAGGGCCCAGATCTTGGAAGTATTGAATCTGTAGGTAAGTCAATGCATGTTATCAAACACTGAATCAGATGCAGTACAGACACTACACAATGTACAAGACACACTCATTTTCTTTCCTTCTCCTAGATTCAGAGGAGAGCATTCATTGAAATCTGAATATTATATATTATTGAAAAAAATATATAACTGCCCATGAATAACCATACAGCTGTTTAACAGGAATATTGGAAAGAAGTTGCAACAATTTGCCCGACTAGTACATTCTGCCTCTCCTCAGTAAAATTTGGTTTTTACATGCACCAACAGACATATTTGCATTGTGAGTGTGTGCAAACATTTTAGCGGTAATATTTTACCAGTTTTGACAGTTCTGTTTATTCCACATATACACTTTGTTTTGACATTTTGACAGTATTTTAAAGCCACACTTCAACACCTAATGCCTGAATGTCTTTGCATTAAACAACAGAATGTCTAAGCATTATCAAGTGCCATTTATTTGATTTCAACACCAGCATACTTTCCACACAAAACAATGTTCTTCAACATTTTGGCATAAGAGTCACTTTAAAGTCACTGTTTTTAGAGTCACTTTTTTTCTTTGCACCACTTTACATTAACACCAGAACTTTACAATGAAATCTGCATGCATATTTGTTGATCAAATATAGTATTATATGGACATAATGACTACCCATCTGCTTATTAAGGTAATATAATTTCCAGCATACTTATTACAAACAGTTATACAACAGTTAATTGAGAATCTTTTTATATGATTGGCCAAGAGTATGATAAATGATATTTTACTTGTGTGATGCTTAAATATATCACAGAGCCATTTTTTTTGTAGATATAAAAATCATCTGTCATACATTTTTCCCAATGCTTTCCCCTTCACTTAAGCAAAAAATAAGAACAAATAATACTCACATTTTCAAGAGTTGCCAACATCTGAAAACAAAAAAAGCATGTTCAGTTGAGTAAAAACAGCACATAAGTACAAACACCTTAATGTGGCTCTACATGACTGCACAGAATGCTGTTAGAATGCAGTTTGATCACTTCAAGTTTTTCTGAAAGATATTTCACAACTCAAGCAATGAAACTGAAAGCGTAAAAAGAAAAAAATAAATACTGTAAAATTAGCACAAATAACTGCAAACACAGCAGAAGTTTGAATGATAATAAAGACATATGGATGTTCAGTTACCTCAGTGCAGTTCCAGTTTAGTGAGACAACTATTATTGTATCACAACAGAAAAAGTGGAAAAGAGTGTGACTGCTGAACAAGAGCTTGGAAGGAGGATGGGGCCGTACATCACCTGTAATGGGCACCTGGTGCCTGATCTGATCCTTTTATATCCTCCCAACTGTCTCTCTCTCTCAGTTCTTCCTTCCTCCTACTGGAATACTCATAACGTTAAGCCAACCTTCCATCATCCAAATGCAAATCTCTATTAATCAAACATTGATCTGGGTTTAACGGTATGGGCGAGCCTTACGGCCTCTCCCCTTTGCTCTGTCTGTGTCAAAGTGTCAACTGTCTGTGTCAATCCTGCTAAATCCTGCTGTTGACATGATTCTGGATGAATTACTTGAAAACTACTGGATGAGATACTTACATGGTTATTTAATGTTAATTTGTATAAAATGAAATCGTTTTTTTTTCAACTAGCACACAACAGCTTTGTTGATGCATGAAAACCATAATCTTCCTGTTCTGTGGTCAGTAAAGTTGAATGACGGAACAGTAACTCGAAATTAAATCAAACGACTGAGACGACAGCTTCTAATTGTTTATTACTCTTATATCAACAAGGCAACACACACTACCATTAAAAAGTTTGGGGTCATTAAGATTTATTTATTTATTTTTTAAAGAAATTATTCTATTTTGCAAGGACACATTACATTGATTAAAATTGACAGCAAAGGCATTTATAATGTTACCATAGAATATACACTTACATACAGTCAACTTACCTCTGTCCCACAACAGTTTTCCGGCATCCCTCCTCCACCCCAACTCCTCACTCTTAATTATTCTCATCCCAGACTAGGGATGGAGGGGGTTTCTGGGTTCGGGCTATATTCCCAGCTCAGAGCCCTCCCTCAGGACAGCACGCTAAATATGCTCAATCTGATTATATGTAAATGCGAAAATATATTCAAATAGAAAACAGTTATTTTAAATTACACTACTATTTCACATTATTATTCTATTACTGTATTTGAAGCCTTGGTGAGGCATAAAATACATAAGACACTTCTTTCAAAAACATTTAAAAATCTTTAAAAAAAAAATTGAATATTAACTGGAATATGCAGTCTTTAGACATGCAAATGTATTCTTGAATCTCATTTTAATATAGAATTAAAAAATGATATTTTATATATTGTATTTTAATATAGTATTTTCTATTGTATACACCACCATATTTCCTTATTTCTGTTATTTTTATTTTTATGTTAATTAAAATAAAATCAGAAATTATTTTATTTTTGTTAATTTTGTTGTACTTGTACAGTGACAGTAGATAGTTTTGTTTCAGTAGAGAATTGAATTGAATTGAAAATGAGTCCATTATCAGATCCGGATCTGATTCTGCCTTCTCTCTCTCTCCCTGTCTTAAAAGTCCTGTCTATTTGTACTTTCCAGTACAATCAAAGAATTGGGTTACACTTTATTTTAGTGTCCTTATTACCCCTCATTACTGTTTCCAAAAATGATTTTGTCAGCAATAAAATTATTCTCGGTCACTAAACCCTTTGTAAACAGCACTGACAAGCTGTATGATTTAAAAGCATATCTTACTTTAGAAAATAAATTTAAGAGCCTGTAAAACTTGACAGTCAATTGTTGGCTCAACCTCTAATTTAACAACGAGATAATAAATGTCAAAGATGAAAAAAATTTCAAGGCCACAGCGAATTTATATATATATAACTCTCGGAGGGCCATGAATCACCTCATAGCAGATCTATACAGGTGGAGCTGAGGAAGGTGGAGGGTTTCTGAAATGCGCTGCAAACTGCTAAAACAAACAAAAGCCAATATTTGGTATTTGAATATTGAGCAGTAAGCTCATTGGCTACCGATACAGGAGAGAACCAATCAGCTGCCATGTGA
>NW_015537979.1:689667-708524 GCF_001515605.1 Sinocyclocheilus anshuiensis | reverse complement strand
ATATACATATATATATATATATATATATATATATATGGGTCAAAGACGAAAAGGGTGTTTCAAGCATCAAAAAAATAAAAGTGCAATACAGCTTTAAGTTTTGTTTTTTCCCCATACATTAGAATGTGTCCTGTTTAAGTTTATATTTTTCTGAACAAAAAAAAATATTAACATGCATTTTTTACCATGTTTGACCGAAGACACGCACTAAAATGTCATTCAGTGTAATTTTTGTTAATTTTGTTGTACTTGTACAGTGACAGTAGATAGTTTTGTTTCAGTAGAGAATTGAATTGAATTGAAAATGAGTCCATTATCAGATCCGGATCTGATTCTGCCTTCTCTCTCTCTCCCTGTCTTAAAAGTCCTGTCTATTTGTACTTTCCAGTACAATCAAAGAATTGGGTTACACTTTATTTTAGTGTCCTTATTACAGTGTAATTATACATTTAAGTACTGAGTAATATTAATTAACTACATGTATTAACTGTATGGTTAGGATGAAGGTTTGGTTTGGTTTAGTGTTAGTTGCATGTAATTGTGCATGAGTTATTGTTATTACTATAGTAAGTACATGTAAAGGACACCGTAAAATACAGTGTTACCAAGTACTGTACACCTCAAAATGAAAAGACTTATAGAGTACATAATAACCACTTTTTTATGATGCTTTTTCAACAACATGAGAGTGAAAAAAACAAACAAACAAAAACATTATTTTTTTTATTAAAATATTTTATTCCATGTTATTATTATAAATCCAATCCTTTATTAAAATAGTCTAATGGTCTAATGCGTGTATCTCATGATAACATCCCTTTGACTGGAAGATAGTGTTCTTTGGCAACAAGTATTACATATTTTATGATATATGTCACCTGATAAAACATGAAAAACTACATACTGCGCACATGAGGCAGTCGGATGGCCTGTGGTGGAATAGCTCTTTTGTGACATAAAGCTTGTTACTGCATTGGTTAGAAACGGGGAAGTACCTATCCAAAACATAGAGTAGCAGGAATTTACACCTTAGAGGAACAGAGAAGAGGATTGGAAAGTGAAATGAGGAACAGCTTTAGGCCTACTGCAAACACACATTGCTTAGAAAGATTTTTATTTGAGTAATTTGTCTTTTTAACAAATTCATTAAAATAACTTGTTTATCAAAGTTGTGAGATGAAAGACATTGGATATGCTGTACATTTGAGTTTATATGAAGCCAATGTATACAATCAAAAGATATGATTTCTATTTATTGTCTTTGTATTATTTTGTATTATTCGGGTCTTTCTCATCATATTAAATTCAGACTGCAAACTCACAATTAAAATATATAGAACAAAATATAAGGTCATACTGATGCCAAAACACTAATACACACAAGTAAAAAAAAAAAGATTAAATACATTTTAAAGTATAATAAAAATGTAATTATAAAAATATATATGCACAGCTGCACACACAAATCCACAATTACAAAAGTGTATGGGTCAAAGATGAAAAGGGTGTTTCAAGCATCAAAAAAATAAAATTGCAATACAGCTTTAAGTTTTGTTTTTTCCCCATACATTAGAATGTGTCCTGTTTAAGTTTATATTTTTCTGAACAAAAAAAAATATTAACATGCATTTTTTACCATGTTTGACCGAAGACACGCACTAAAATGTCATTCAGTGTAACAATATTTATATACCAAAAAATCTTGTTAGGCATATTTAAAACATGAATAATTCGATGACATATTAAAAGACTCTATTTAAGCATCACAGTGCAGCCCTCAAACATCAATTAACTTTAATTTTTTAATCTTTATACTTTGCTAATGTCCTTCAAACCACTATGTTTCCCAATTTGCCAGCAATAAGTTTTTGTAAGGAAGTGAAAATCATTTAAAATATATTTAAATTTAGTACGATCATATATTCTTATTTGTATTTTAATAAGTACAGGTCAGAATAAGTATATTGTTCGTTTTTACATAAATATATGTGTTACACTGAATGACCATGATTTGTTGCTCTGAATGACGATTTGCCAAAAAGAAAGATAACATTGCCATTGTTCCCATAACTGAAATATTTGTAGTATTAATCTGTGTCATTAAATTAGTTTTAATAATAATCTTGAGTAAATGACTGCAGAAACAGATGTTGAAATATACTAAGCATTTTCCTGATGCTCCCCGTCCATGCTTGCTTAGCTTGTCACTTGGTTTCTGACTTGCTCGGCCTCAAAAATTCCTGCTTGCAGCCACATTTATTAATACTTTCTGTTTGCAAACAAATGACATGATCAGGATGAGTATTTGGGTGGAGAATCCCCTCAGTGATCTCTCTTGAACTACTGACATAGTGAGGGGGTCTCCCTGCACAGAATTATTGGCAAGCTATTATAAATGGAAGAAAAAAAAACCTTCTGTATAAAAGAATAGCAGATTCATGAAACAGGTTTGTGTTGCCTGACTTTGATGACGCGTATCTTCAGCACAGTACAGTGTGCTGAAGATACGCACGTGCTGAAGAAAACAGTGTTATCATTTATATAGTTATTGTTCTTGGTGTGAACAGGCTTTAAGAGTGCCACCCAAGCTACTGGGTCCACACTTAGTTTATTACCTTTTTGGCTTTTTACAGTGCCTAGTGACTCCGTCTGTTCATGGGTGTCTATAATTAATCAATAATCAAATTAAACAATACCAAAATGCATTCAAATATTAATATACTGAACAAAATTATGAACGCAACACTTTTGTTTTTGCCCCCATTTTTCATGAGCTGAACTCAAAGATCTAAGACTTTTTCTATGTACACAAAAGGGCTCACTTTTCTGCAGCACCACCCAGTCTTCCAGGTGCCATTTGATGATGTTACAGATTGGCGAATGACTCAGTTTTTTATATGGTTTCAGTATAACTTAATAATCTCAAGTCCCCTGGATATTTAAATACTTTAAAAATAATAATAATAAATAAGACAGTCTTTTAATATAACACAGCCAGCACTTACTTGAAAATGCCAAGACAACAAATGTATTTTTTAACTTGGTATTTTATATATGTTTATTTGAAGATGTAATGGTTAAATCAAAGTCCGGACCATTACGCTGAATGACAATTTTACACTTTGGAACATTATTTCCCCCATATTTTGACATTTTATTGTCACAAAAGTTATTTAAAAAATATGAAAGTAGACAATTTACTTGCATTTAAGATGTTTTTAGTGCATTTAAAATGACTTTTGTAAATGTAATTACCACACCATGAAAAGGTGAAATTAAGTATTTAAGAGCAATAAACTCCCTTTTCTGCAGCACCACACAGTCTTTCAGGTGCCATTTAATGATGTCACAGACTGCCGAATGACTATCAGTTTTTTATATGATTTCAGAATAACTTCTGTTACACTGAATGATCTCAGATAAACTGCATTTAGTCCTTTTGCGTGGAAGTGGAGAGACCGGGGACTGAGGCAGGACCGGTGGAGCAGGATGCCAAGACGAAGCAGAAAGCCAGGGTGAAGCCGGAAGAGCAGGAAACCAGGACAGATCCGGCAGTATGGGTGGAAGTTAAGATAAACAGGCAAAAATCAGGTACCAGGAAATCAGAAAACACGGCGAGACTAGACTAATACTAGAACTAGGAACTAGGAACTAACACAGGGGAAAAGGCTCCGTAAAGTAGCTATCACACGATGAGCGATAAGCGCTAAACAATACTCGGCAGTGGGAAGGGATCAGAGTGAGTGTTATATAGGGAATGTGTGATTGATTACAGCTGTGTGCAATCAACTGTGTGTGTGTAATCAGTGCAGTGGATGATGGGAACTGTAGTCCGGGTGAAGTGCAACAGTGGTGTGGTGCAAGAGTCCATAGTAGTGGAAGAGTGACCTCTGGTGGCGAGCAGACGGAAGTTCATGGACCGGATTCGTGACAGCTGCATCAGTGAATGATGAGATATTTTGCTAACTAAAAGAATCCTGCCTGAAGAATAGAGTGAGAACTTTATTATGTCTATTTTCTGTGTGTATGAGGTTTTATGCATGCACAGTAAGGTGAATGTAGTGTTTACCAAATTTTTTTTTTTTTTTTTTAAGTGTGAATGAGAAACTTATGGAAGTCCCTTGAAAAGAGAGTGTTTAAGTGCAAAAACACTGTTTTCAAATGTATCCACACTCACATTTTCGTTTCTCTTCAAATACAACAATAGATCATCACGTGAGAGGGCATATTTCTTTTGTTCATAGATGCTTCCCTTCAGTGAGGTGAAAGGTCAATGCTCAAACCTCATTCTAACTGGCATCTGCTAATATCAACGGAGGGGGAATTTCTGTATTGGGTTTTATTAAACCACAGTCAATACAATGACAAGGCCTTGAACTGTTAGTCATGAGAAGTGATTAGTAATGACATTGCTGGCTTCAGCGACAGCTGGGGAAATACATCTGGCTCTCTGGCTCTGCCTCGTCAGATAAAGTCCACCATCTGGAATATGGCGTTTTTTATAAACTAACTCACCGCTCACTTCATCCTAACCTCGACTGAGTTATCAAACTGACCCGAGTGAGTGTTTACTCTGCAAACAGGCTTCTGAAATCCCTTTGCAACATTTGTCCTGTGAGAATCCCACAACAATTCACTCATTTGTGGACATATTGTTTCTGAATCAGTTTATCACCTGTTTTTGTGTAAAGGACACATGCAGAGCCAGAATACTGTCTGACTGAATGTGAACCCTAAACAGGAATTTACTGTGTGAATTTCCAGATTTTGCCTGCCAGAAAGTTCACTTTCATTTTTGTAATTCAAAGTCATTTTTGACTATGCAGACTTGAAGACTCTGATACAGTAGCTGTCATCAGAAGCATAGCCTCTGGTCATAAGCAATGCTTGGATTGCGTAATTTACACATAATTGTTTTAATGTGTTTGCCAAGTTTTTTGCATTGTTTTGACTCTTAGCAACCGCTGAGGAGTGAAACTGGATTTTTGGAATGTAGATGTATTGAATTGGACATTAAAACACAGACGCCTTTTTAACACTTGCCGCCGCCTTAACGACGAGCCAAGAAAAACAAGACGTAAACAATAATACCAACAATGACGCAACTGGTTCTACAAGGGAGAGCTGTAAAGCAGAAGAGCTTGCTCGGAAAACCCCTGGCTCAAAGAATATCTGGCAGTTGTGTTTTCTTGCACCTGCTGCCGATTAGTGATGTTAAGAGACAAAAAAGAGAGATAGCTGCAGGTGTAGTTTTCAGAGACATGAGCGAGCAGATTCTTATCATGTTAATATTTTATTGAATTCATTCTACATGCATAATTAATAAAGGCAAATGTGATAGGCTTGATATTGATAACAGTCAACAACAAGAAGGGTCCCAGCTAACAGGTAACATTCTCAGAACGTTCTGGCAAGGTTCTCTCAATGTTACAAACAAACATTCTTCCAATAACATTAATAGAACGCTCATTCACGGTTATCTGCTCATCAATATTGTTCTCAAAACGTTAGCACAAAAATATTGTTTATACATCAATTATGGAACTTTTTTTAATTGATATTTTAGTTGGACTTCTAACTTTTTTTTTTACAGTAAACATTACTATTTACTATTTTCGGATGGTTCGGAGAATATTCAAAAGTAACTTTCCCATAAAGTTAGCAAAATGATCAGGTGGAACGTTGTCTGTTTTCTCTAACGTTCACATAAAAAGCAAGAAAAACGAAATGTTGAATGTTCAGAGAACGTAACATACAATTCATGAAACAATTCACCATTGTCTCTCAATTATCAACACAATCTCAAAACTACACACCAACAAACCTCAAACTTCCAGGTCGAAATCAAATATTTTAGTCAAAAACCTATTTTCTTTTGCCAGAATCAAACTTTGGCCTCAGGTGACACACAAATCTGACAAATTCAGACATTACGTCATTGCCTAATGAACACTAGAGATATCAATTCAAAACACTGTTACACAAACCTCCTTTTGGGAATCCGGAAGCATGTCAATGTCTACTAAAGTATACAACATAAACGGAGATTTGCAGATACAGTGAAATTCAACAATAAGCTTTACGAAAAGTTGACTTTCTTTACACTAAACGATCTTGCAGTAGATGAAAACCACTAGAAAAGTTCAAATGCCAAAGATTTGAATATGAACACACAATACAGTATACTGTCAATTACTGTACAGTAAAAATAAATAAATACATAAAATCAGCATCTTCTGTCAAAATGCATTACAGTGTTGGTAATGACCTTTTTGCTTAATGCAGTTTCTTAGCCTTCTGTCAAAAGACTTTATCTACCTCCCTAGTTCTGCAAAATACAGTATGGCTACAAATCAAGTGTGAGGGGTTTACAACATGTGCTACAGTATTTACAGTATGTGTAAGTAGTATAAAAGCCCTGTAGATGAGACTACAGGCCAACTTCCCTCCTGGTCATTCCATACACAAGAACATGCTCAACTATAGTGCTTTGTATTTGATCAGGAACAAACATCCTTTTGACCTCTTCATTTTTATTTCTCCCACCTCTCCCTCTTTATCTCTCACCACTAGGATTCCTTTTCCAAAGCACATAATCACATGTGACCCTATTTATATTATCCTGAGATTCAGATCAGTTTTTGCTACTTAATGTTTACACATGGATAAATGTGTGCTATTTGAGTTCATATTGCGATGCTTATGGTAATTATATTGTGTACTTGTGTTTTCTGAATGAGAACATGGTCAAACGTGTGTAAAATGAGGGCATTTTTTGTCTCGAGTTTGCTAGAAAACGTTTAGGAAATTGGAACATGTTTGAAAACAGGTGAAACGTGTGCATAGTTTTAAGAAATGTGTCTTTGTTTTGAGAACAGAATGAATGGTTTGGGAAATTTGGCCAAACAAATCAGTTATAGTGTGTTAGCAATCTTTTTGTTTGCTAGTTCTCTCTCTATATATATTTTTTATATATTGGTTTGTAACAAAGAATAAATCATTCTTGCATAAATCATTACCCACAAAATCAATGGACAATCAATCAATCAATCAATCAATCAATCAATCAATCGATCGATTTAGGTAGGCAAAGTTATGTGTTGTTTGCTGTTGTTTTAAATGTTTTGAGATGTGTTGTTGTTGGATCGAGAACTGCTTTCAGAATGCAACTGACCTTGACAGGAATGAGGAAAGTGTTTGCTAAAAATAACTGCTAGCTTCTATTAATAGTTAGACTTACTGTACAAGGCAAAGGAACACGGCATCAACTGGGAATGAACTAATGATGTAATGTGTAATGAGTGAATGTTTTTTTTTTTGTTAATATGTTTCAAGATGTTAATACACACTATTTACTACTGTATTGTTTCTTTGTTTGCAATTTGTTTTAGACTTTTAGTGTAATTCACAATTGTTTGAAATACTGTAAAATGAACAAAATAAGTAGATTATACTACATTATTTATTATATTATAGTACAATATTGAAACAAGTACATTACATTACTGTCAATCCGATGTATTGTGTTATTGGCAACCACCAAAATCTGCTGTCATTTGTAACAATTGTAATGCAATTCCAATATTAAAGCATAATTTTTAGGGTTCATATATTTTGTTCTATCTTCCCCCCTTGTTTTATGCGTTTACTGTAATATTTAAAGGGATACTCCACCCCAAAATGAAAATGTTGTCATTAATCACGTACCCCCATGTCGTTCCAAACCCCTAAAAGCTTCGTTCGTCTTCGGAACACAATTTAAGATATTTTGTATGAAAACCTGGAGGCTGGCCGATTGACTGCCAAGTAAATTACACTGTCAAGGTCCAGAAAAGTATGAAAGACATTATCAGAATAGTCCATCTACCATCAGTGGTTCAACCGTGACGTTATGAAGCGACGAGAATACTTTTTGTACGCGAAGAAAACAAAAATAATGACTTTATTCAACAATTCGTCTCCGTCTTTCCGCATCACCGTAGCGCCATTTTGGAGAATATCCGCTGAACGCAAGCAGCGTACGCTATTCTGTGTCAGCCATGATACAAGGATATGTTTTCTACGTGTATTTACGCTTTGATTTAAACGAAAACAGCGGGTACGTGATTAATGACAACATTTTCATTTTGGGGTGGAGTATCCCTTTAAGCTTAATGTTTGTAATAAGTAAATACATGCTAACTGTTGTGAAGCCAAAGGCAAGTAATTTTTTATTCATTTCATTCTTATATTTTATAGTTTTATTTTTATGAAACTTTTTACATTTTAAAAATATATATATTGGGATTGTGTTACATTTATTCCTAACATAACTTTTTCGAAGGGTATTTTGAGCTAGATAAACATCTATTTTTCGTCTTGTTTTTCATAAGTGGTGTCTGTTTGACTGTACTTGTGTACTCCAGCATGCAAATATATCCTTTATCTCTCTGATATACAAACAGGCCTTCATGGAGCTGTATGTTATGTATGTCTGAGTATTGGTGGTTTGGGGGTGTCGTCTCACAGCTCTTAGCTGCTCGGAAAACTTATGGGTAATTGAGTCATCGTCAGCACAGTGCAGGTGTACTTTACAGTTTAGAAAGAATCCCCAACCGAATTCACACATAGCAAACTATAAGCAAATCAGTTACATGCAGATAGAGGTTTGCCGGGAATTTCCCCCAAAGGCCCACAGGCATGATGGACAGTTTCAAGCATTGAACAAATAGAGCTGAGTATAAACAAACTGAAATTTGAGGGGGATGATTTTTAAATTAGGATACATAATATTTGGATAAAGATTCAACTTTACATGCATTTACACTGTAAGTAAGCCATAGACTTAACTATGGACTAGTTTATATGTATCTAAAAAATCAATATTTAATAACAAACATCAGTTCTCGGTGTGTCTGTCAAAATATGACAAAGAAAAAGCTTACTGATGATTGTACCTCCACCTCAATCTATCTACGGAACCTACAAATCAGACTTTCTCCTGAAAAGTGCATTAAATAAAAAGTTATATTTAAATTATATTGAAAATAGTGAAACATGATATACAGTACAACATTCAACATGTATACTACCGTCTGTAAAACACATTTATTTGATCAAAATTACATGAACTGTTTTCTATTTGAATATATTTTAACATTTAATTTATATTCATGATGGCAAAGCTGAATTTTCAGCATCATTACTCCAGTCTACAGTGTCACATGATCCTTCAGAAATCATTCTGATATGCTTATAATATATCTATATTATCATCTTTTGTTTATCATTGAAAACAATTGTTGCTTAATATTTTGTATGAATATATACATAGTATTGCAGATGAATGCAATACTAGCTTGTGACACTATAACAAATTCCTTGTATGTGCAAAATTTGAGGGGGATGATTTTTAAATTAGGATACATAATATTTGGATAAAGATTCAACTTTACATGCATTTACACTGTAAGTAAGCCATAGACTTAACTATGGACTAGTTTATATGTATCTAAAAAATCAATATTTAATAACAAACATCAGTTCTCGGTGTGTCTGTCAAAATATGACAAAGAAAAAGCTTACTGATGATTGTACCTCCACCTCAATCTATCTACGGAACCTACAAATCAGACTTTCTCCTGAAAAGTGCATTAAATAAAAAGTTATATTTAAATTATATTGAAAATAGTGAAACATGATATACAGTACAACATTCAACATGTATACTACCGTCTGTAAAACACATTTATTTGATCAAAATTACATGAACTGTTTTCTATTTGAATATATTTTAACATTTAATTTATATTCATGATGGCAAAGCTGAATTTTCAGCATCATTACTCCAGTCTACAGTGTCACATGATCCTTCAGAAATCATTCTGATATGCTTATAATATATCTATATTATCATCTTTTGTTTATCATTGAAAACAATTGTTGCTTAATATTTTGTATGAATATATACATAGTATTGCAGATGAATGCAATACTAGCTTGTGACACTATAACAAATTCCTTGTATGTGCAAACATACTTGGCAATAAAGCTCTTTCTGATTCTGATTTCTGATTCTGATTCTGAATAGAAAGATCAAAAGAACAGCATTTGTTGAAAATAAAAATATTTTGTAACATTATTAATGTGTTTACTCTGCATCATTGCTATCTAAATGTAATAATCTATAATAATAATAATAATAATAATAATTAATAAAAGCCTAAAATTGAATAAAGCCTAAACTGAATCCTGCAGGTTCTCAGTGGTTTACAGTCAAATGCTGATCAATAATTGCTCACCTGACAAATAACTGCTGATGAATCACAATCTGCACATGTAGAAAAACAGTTTCACAGATGTCTACAATAAAGCTGGGAAAACCCTTCCCTTCAAACGCCCAATTCAGCGGAGTGCTATTGATTCATGCAGCATTATGGCACTTGTGCTGATCTATGACACTTAAATGACAATAACTCCAGTGTACTGACAACTCACACCTGTCATAAAAGTTGATGATCTGAGACAAATTAGGGCAAATGTGGATATAATTTGAAACTTTTCCTTGATGTTTGACCCCTGAAAACTACGAGGTTACAGTGTAGTGTGTTACATATCATCCCTTCTCCAAAAAAGATTTAGGACTAGGAATGTTGTTGATCAAACATGAAGCCCTACGGATCTAGTACAGTTATCCCACGGCACACAACTTTCCCAGCCAGTATCCAAAGGCAATAAACTTCTCTAGACAAACAAAGGCCATTTTATCTGTGGCTCGGTAGAACATACATGAATGTAAATCATGTTTTCTCAAGTGGGAAAGATAAGATATGGGAGAAGGCCTTCCAGCGTCTCATGCAGGACGAGCTTGAAACCGCAGAGATCTGAAAAGACCCACGAGATGTGAAGTAACACACACACACACACACACACACACACACACACACACACAGGCTTTGTTATGAGACTGTACTCCCTCTGGTTATTCATACTCTCATTCTCCATCTGCTGTTAGTAATCATCTGTTCATTATTTGCCATCAACCTAGTGGTGAACAGCAAACCCCTTCTAGGAGAGTAAAGACATATTGGCGATAATACAGTACATTTCCCATGAACTGTTTGTGTACATTTATGTAGATATTTTTTTTTCAAGACCTTTAGGGCATTTATAGTAGGGGTTAACTGCACTATGCTAACCAACCCAATCTTTGAGCCTTGTTAAATATAGAACCCAAGGGGTCAAGGTTTACTGGTTAGCATTGTCAAGTTATCCCGTGCTGGTATGCTGATGCAAAAAGCACCTTTCTCCACTGACAGCCTATCAATTTTGAAATCAAGATATAAATCACCAGTATTTCATTTCAGTGTTGTGATGTTCTACCAGTGAGTTGTGACATGTTATTGTTGAAGTGGCTCTTTGAGATGAATGGGGATAATAATGAGTAGCTTCCTTGGCTGAGACCGACATCATCATGTCCGTCAAACTACAGTATTTTCCTCTGCCACAAGAGGGAGCAATAGATAACAGACACTGAATCCACCGTGCATTATAGTGGAAGACACAAGTAATATGCCTGCATTACGAAGACTGAAAGATGTCCATCATTTACTAACCCTCACGTTGCTCCAAACCACTTTGACTGTCTTTTTTCAGAGAAACAACAACAAAAGATGTTAGGGTGTAAGGAGGTATTTTACAGACTGACAGCCTCAGTCAATATTCAATTTCATTGCATCTATTTTTTTTTTTCCGACCAGCTGCCACAAAAGGTTTGCGTTTCCCCGAGAAACTTCGCATCTTGCAAGCAGACAGAAAACTGGTGATGGAAATAATATGAAGTGGGAGGAAAAACTATATTTCAGTGCAAAGTTTATCAGGAGAATGCATGTCTTTTACCACGGAATGCAAACATTTTGTAATGTGTTTATTTGTTATCCTTTATTCAATGGTAACCAAAACTGTTTGGCTACCAACAATCTTTAAAATAATGTGTGTATGTGCGTGTGTGTGTGTGTGTGATGTCCTCATATGTTTTTGTGACATATGAGGACAAATTTGTATAATGACATGGGTATGGCATGGGTATGAGATGGTGATGATGACTTATGAGGACATTACCCCATGTCCCCATTTTTCAAAACGTTTATAAATCATACAGAGTGAGTTTTTTTTTTAAATCTTTAAATGCAGAAAGTTTGAGGGATAGGTTTAGCCAGAGGATAGAACATACAGTTTGTACAGTATAGAAACCATTACGCCTATGCAATGAACCCATAAAACATGGAAACCAGTGTGTGTGTGTGTGTGTGTGTGTGTGTGTCTTCTACAGAAGAAAGTAAGTCATAGTTTTGAAATGACATGATGGTGAGTAAATGAAGACATAACTTTCATTTTTGGGTGCACTTCAGTGTCACACTTCAGTGTGTTTATTATTAAGCAAATGTAGCACTGATAACTACAGATTCTTTTTTCAATTATGAATTGCGTACTAATCTGAACTAATCATATATATATACAGAGAGAGAGAGAGAGAGAGAGAGAGCGAGAGAGAGAGGAAGTAGTTTTAATAATAGATAGTTGTAATCGTTTCACAAACAAGACAGTTTTTGCTATGAATTGCACCTCAGTGTCATTCTTAACCTCTTGCTCTAGGAGGCACTCTAGGGTATAATTTTAAATAAAAAACTACGTGAGTTTGTACAAAGAACACAAGACAGTTGTCATATTACAGTACCAGCACATTCACATATATTATTACTATAGCTTTATATATACAAATATGCAACAGTGATGATATGGGTTACAAGCATTTATGGAAGAAATGCATTTAAAGGATGCATAGCCTATTTGTCGAAAGTGAATTAGATAAAGAATGAGAAAAACTCACACAACCTCACAATTCTCAGTGCTGAGTTATCTTCTAGGAACTTAAAATTACAATTTGAATACAAATAAAGGCAACACAGGTTTTTCGTGTAGTGATTGGTTTCATTGTTGACAGAGATGAAGAGGTCCCTCTTTCTCACACCGCCTTTATGGACACAAACACCTTCTGCTTTTCAGGTCAATCATTTTTCTCTGGTTCTGGTTGGCTGAACTCAAATGGAGACAGTAAAATATTATCGGGCAATGTTAAAATTCCACGTGAGCTGTAATCGCAAGCTCGCATGCCAGATACAATCATCACTCACTGTACCTCTCTCTCTCTCTCTCTCTCTCTCTCTCTCTCTCTCTCTCTCTCTGTTGGTGTACATATATGTTGCATGAATCCAGCTTAACAAGTGCCATCTCATATAATACAATTTAATAAAATTATTCCAGTTAAACTTTTTGATAAATTAAAGCAATTGGGAATTCAACACTCCCTTGCTTTTTGGATTTTGGATTTTTTGCAGAACAGAACACAAGTAGTTAAAATTAATAATATACTTTAAAGTCTCAAGACAATTAGTGTGGGGTCCCACAAAGATGCACTGTAAAAAATAAGTGTAATTTTAACTGTAATGTGCATTGTTGAATTTACTGACTTACATTCAAATTTTATTGTTTGTAAATTACAGTTTTATACTGTAAAATTTACAGTTTTGGGCTGTAAATGTGTTTACTGTTTTTCTGTATTTTTTACAAAATTATTCTGGCAACCACAGCTGCCAAAATTATTTTGTAAAACTACAGAATTTTTTTTACAGTGTGTGTACTGTCACCACTATTGTACTCTGTATACACTAATGATTGTATTTCACATTGTAAATCAGTGCAAATTTTTAAGTTTGCAGATGGTCCTACATTGATTGGTTTAATAACAAATAATAACGAATCGGACTATAGAAGGGAGGTTTCTACACTGTTCGAATGGAGTTGTACTCATAATTTGAAGGTGAATGTCCTAAAAACAAAGGAAATGGTGTTTGATTTCAGACGGAAGACAAATGCTGTTTTGCCATTGACTATTAATGGTCAGGACATTGAAAATGTTCAATGTTTTAAGTTTCTCGGGACTACTATCTCTGCAACGTTAAAGTGGGACGACAACCTAAGAGGCATTATTAAAAAATCTCATCAAAGGCTTTTTTTCTTAAGACAGCTTAAAAAGTTTGGCATAGCTAAAGTTGGTATGTTAAATTTTTATAGAGCTGTCATTGAAAGCGTGCTGACTTTCTCACTTATAGTATGGTTTGGTAGCTCCACAGCAAAGTCAGATTAGTAACATAACTCGGGTTGCTTCGAAAATTATTGGTTGTGATCTTCCCACTATTGATGAGATCTATGTTTCACTTTTGCAGAAAAAAGGTTTAACAATCCTGAAAGATCCCTTACATCCAGCCAGACACCTCTTTACGCCTCTTCCTTCAGGCAGACGCCTTAGAGCAATTAAAACTCTAAGTAAAAGTCTACACATTTTTTGGAACAGCACTTATTGTAGGATTGTTCATGCTCTTAATTCCTCTGGTGTCTATGCATTGATATTACATTGCCTGATGAACTTAATGCGTTCTACAGTCGCTTTGAAAATACAATGGAGGGACAGGTTGGTCAGCCGACGCTGCCTCTCTGGCCCTGTACTGAGTCCTTCTTTTAAAATAGAGGAATATGAAGTCAGGAATCTGCTGCGGAAGCAGAACAGCAGAAAGGCTGCAGGCCCTGACTCCATATCATCTGCAACATTGAAGTGGTGTGCGTTCATCCTTGCCCCAGTATTCACCGATATATTCAACTGGTCGTTAAGAGTATGCAGAGTCCCAGTATGTTTTAAAGCAGCTGTTATAATTCCAGTGCCAAAAAAGTCGAATATTAGTTGCTTAGATGATTACAGACCAGTGGCCCTAACTTCAGTTGCTATGAAAATCTTTGAGCGATTGGTGCTTAGGTATCTAATTTCTAAAATCTGTCTGGATTCTCACCAATTCGCCTATAAGACTAATAGGTCGGTTGATGATGCTGTGGCTCTGTGTATCCATTCAATTTTGCAACACCTTGAAGCCCCTAATACTTATGTCAGAGTCCTTTTTGTGGACTATAAATCGGCATTTAATACAATTATTCCAGTTAAACTTTTTGATAAGTTAAAGCAATTGGGGATTCAAGACTCCCTTGCTTTTTGGATTTTGGATTTTTTGCAGAACAGAACACAAGTAGTTAAAATTAATAATATACTTTCAAGTCTCAAAACAATTAGTGTGGGGGCCCCACAAGGATGTGTGCTGTCACCATTATTGTACTCTGTATACACTAATGATTGTGTTTCACATTGTAAATCAGTGCAAATTTTTAAGTTTGCAGATGATACTACATTGATTGGTTTAATAACAAATAATAACGAATCGGACTATAGAAGGGAGGTTTCTACACTGTTTGAATGGAGTTGTACTCATAATTTGAAGTTGAATGTCCTAAAAACAAAGGAAATGGTGTTTGATTTCAGACGGAGGACAAATGCATTAACTATATTAACTATTAATGGTCAGGACATTGAAAATGTTCAATGTTTTAAGTTTCTCGGGACTACAACGTTAAAGTGCTGTTTTGCCATTGACTATTAATGGTCAGGACATTGAAAATGTTCAATGTTTTAAGTTTCTCGGGACTACTATCTCTGCAACGTTAAAGTGGGACGACAACCTAAGAGGCATTATTAAAAAAATCTCATCAAAGGCTTTTTTTCTTAAGACAGCTTAAAAAGTTTGGCGTATCTAAAGTTGGTATGTTAAATTTTTATAGAGCTACTTTCACCTTTCACATGACTTTCTCACTTATAGTGTGGTTTGGCAGCTCCACAGCTCAGTAGAGAAGAGTAACATAAATTTTTTGGAACAGCACTTATTGTAGGATTGTTCATGCTCTTAATTCCTCTGGTGTCTATGCACCTGTATTTCACTCCTTATAACTGATAGGACATATATAGTTGTGTATGTGTATGTATTTATATATATACTGTATCTATTTTAGTGTTATTATTGTTGATGAGCTCACCAAGCAAAATTCCAAACAACTAGGGTGTTTGTCAATAAATAAATAATGAAATAATCCCATCACAGGAATACCTATCCTTTAAAAACTATGTATAGAAGTGAGAACCTTTCAGTAAACAATTGTCAAAAGAACCATTTATTTCTTAGAGAGAAAAATATGTTACAGCACTTATTGTAGGATTGTTCATGCTCTTAATTCCTCTGGTGTCTATGCACCTGTATTTCACTCCTTATAACTGATAGGACATATATAGTTGTGTATGTGTATGTATTTATATATATACTGTATCTATTTTAGTGTTATTATTGTTGATGAGCTCACCAAGCAAAATTACTGAATTTATTTAATACACAAGTTTCACAATTTGAGTTGAATTGAATTACTGAATGAAATAAATTTTTCCACGACATTCTAATTTATTGAGATGCACCTGTACATTCAAAAAGTCAACAATGTAATATTAGACATGAATTTTAACATTTCACTTGTCACACTGGATATATGAATGCATACTGCAGAAATGGCCTGAGTTCTGTGGCAGTATACTTTTCTGAAATAGGCAAAATGTTATGCACTCAGCTTCCACTCATGACTACTTAGTTGTCTAGTTACCCGATTGGCTTCTGTGCATGTTCTAACTATTGATGCTCTGGGTTCAGGGTATATTCCGGGCTCGGAGCCCTCCCTCAGGACAGCACGCTAAATTTGCTTACTATTTGCTCAATCCGATTATATGTAAGTGCGAACTCATGAACCGTAGCATATCAGTTTAAGTCTGATTTCCATCACAAAGTAGGCCTTACTACCACTGTTCATAAGAATGAAATATCCCTGAAAAGACACATGTTGAATCAATTGATTTATTTACTTGCATACTTTGAATGTGATGCAGAGTTGTTGAAAAAAGTTTAGATTATAACTCATTTAACTTGTCTCAAAGTAACATGTGCAACAAGTCTTTGCCTGGAAATAATTGAAGCAATCAAATTTGAGACAATCGATAATTTATCATCCTTATTTATTGCTATTTAATTCTTGCCCCCTCTTTACCTTTGCTTATATAATTGGAGTGCCAACGGCAAGGCTTAAAATAGAATCCAAAATAAGATCCTTTTCTTTCCTCTGTTCTTCCTGGCAGGCTCTGACTCGTGAATGTGTTATCATATATACTAGCTGACTGTATTTTATACTGTCAACGTGATTCTCACGAGTGAGCCAATATGAAAGTTTTTTTTTTCAGTTTTGTATTTTATAGTCCTCAAATAATGCAGCTTGTTTGGTTCTCTTTTCAGTGGTGGAAACTATTTGCATGACGAACCAGTGTGTTTATGATTACTATAATAAATTCAAATAACATGATAACAGATACCAATTTGTAACATCAAGCTACATAACAGACTGTTTTTTTGTACAGATAAAATACTGGAAACGGCTGACACCGGAAGCCTCGTACATCCAGTTCGAAAATGATAACTTCTTACATAAGAAATACGGTGCATAGTAGATTTTGAATGGCTGCCGTGGGTATCGTGCACAAATGCTATGGAGTACTGTTATACAACAGTCAGTGGAGTAGCCTACTGTTAGCTATACAACATTAAGTTATATGTTACTCAAATGAATATGGTGTGTTCCAACAGTGGCTATCATTCCACTTCAGATGGCAGTCTGGGCATTATAGGTGGGGATTTTCTGCTGGTTACATCTTTACGCCAGTAAGTGACAATAACTGACTATTTTAAGTGAGTCGATGAATCATTCATTAATTCAAAACATTGATTCATTCAGGAACGAAATGCGTTCTGATAGCACACGTACATCACGGAGACGTCTATTTGACGTCTGCATTTACATCTGCAAGATGTATTTTTTAGAGTGTTTGCTCATCTGCAATATGTCTATAGGATGTTTCCTATCAGATGTCAAATAGACGTTTAGAAGATGTCTTTAAGATGTTTATGATTTAGAATGTCTGTAAAACTGACATCTTACAGACGTCTATCAGATGTTTGTACACAGCAGATGCTTTCCAGATGAAGCAATCTTTCACAGACATCCTGCAGACGTACCTGTGATATCTGGGCTGTGTGTTGGTCGAAGACGCACAACAATTTTGCTTTGACTGTGGAACTACTTTCATAAATGTAAGTAGTAAAATGTTCAGTAACTAAATATGTTCCATAATTAATTGTTACTTAATATTAATTTCTTGTTCTTTTAGCTGTTTAGCTGTAAAAAAAATATCAGACTCACAGTCATGCTGTTTCTAATAAGAGCTATTCAGACAGCACCCTGTTTGTGTGATATTGCTTAAATATGATGGAAAAAAAAATTATTAAAATAAATAAACAAAACAAGTTATGTTCAGGCTGTTTTGCCATTTTCTGTTTCATATAAGCTTTATCTAATTTCTGGGGCTTTAACCCAGGCTTTCTTACTTTCCAGACACACTGACCGGTGAGGCAAATTACTAGGAATGGCCTACACACACAAACACACACATACAGTATATATATATATATATATATACACACTGAACAAAAATATAAACGCAACACTTTTGTTTTTGCCCCTATTTTTCATGAGCTGAACTCAAAGATCTAAGACTTCTTCTATGTACACAAAAGGCCTATTTCTCTCAAAGTTGATCAGGTTGTTGATTGTGGCCTGTGGAATGTTGGTCCACTCCTCTTCAATGGCTGTGCGAAGTTGCTGGATATTGGCAGGAACTGGAACACGCTGTCGTATACGCCGATCCAGAGCATCCCAAACATGCTCAATGGGTGACATGTCCGGTGAGTATGCTGGCCATGCAAGAACTGGGATGTTTTCAGCTTCCAGGAATTGTGTACAGATCCTTGCAACATGGGGCCGTGCATTATCATGCTGCAACATGAGGTGATGGT
>NW_015537979.1:688993-689395 GCF_001515605.1 Sinocyclocheilus anshuiensis | reverse complement strand
ACACACACACACACACACACACACACACACACACACATTTCAGAAGGAAGCCCATTAAAAGCCCTTGATCACTACAGCAAGGTCAAGGTTTAGAAATAAAGAAACTGAGAGTTGTTTTGCTAGCTGTTTGCTTTTATTCTGATACGTTCCCTCAAGTGAACTAAGCAGGTGGTCATGGCAGCCAGATATGACTGCGTTTACCCGTAATTCTCTGTTCCCAGCCTCGGTAAGTGGGTAGAACCAGGTCTCCAGTTTCTCCCTCTCATCAGGCAGCCACTGAATGGACTTCCGTGCTTGACGGAGCTCGAATAACCTGTGGCAGATTCAGACAGGTGAGAGCCAGGTAACTGCTTCCCTTTTGTGCCTTAAAAGTTTGCCGATGCTTGGATAGTGTGTGTGTGT
>NW_015537979.1:678454-688982 GCF_001515605.1 Sinocyclocheilus anshuiensis | reverse complement strand
TTGATCGTCAGGGGCAGGGAATGGGGCAAATCTTCCAGCAGTCCCTGTAGCTCCAGCCGTATAGGTAACCCAACCCTGTTTTGGCATCCGACTCAGCGAGCAGGTGCCTAGAGGTGGGAACTGTTTGCAGAGCTGTGTTTGGTGACAGCACATCTAACTTTCAACTTCTCCTTTACTGCCGGCACATTGTTCACAAATCCCTGCTTTTCAGCGTCTGAGCTTTTCAGAATTGCTTGTTCTTTCTGTTTTGCTCTTCAGGAGAAATAGTGAGAGCAGATTCCATTCATTCTATACAGAAAAGCACAAACCTCACAGTCACACAGCACTGCAAAAATGTTTTCTTAGTATGTTCTTAAGCTAGTTTACCAGTAAAAATATCTAAATATTATATATTTAATATGATTTACTTGACTAGTATAGCTGCATAAAAAACATGTTTAATAGAGAATATAATAGATAATATAAATATATAAATCATAAAATGTAATACTATATAAGCAAAATACGTAAGTCCTAATATATTTTGCCATTTTGTTTCATGTCTCTTGTTTAAAGGATGTTTGAATATTTTTACTAAAATCAAGACAAATATTGATTTATAAAATTGTTTTTTTGCAGTGGAAAAAAGTAGGTTTGAATTATGTTTTTACTGATTGAAAAAAAAGTTAGAGAACAAATAAAATGTTACTATTTCACTTGTTTCCTCTATAGAGCAATGAGATTAAATAGAGCAAATGGAGACATATTTAAAAATCATGCTTTCAAAAAAAAAGAGAGAGAGAGAGAGATCAGTCTTACACAAGTTTGCAGTCAAAACTCCTCACGACCAAATTATCTGAGCTCACACTCATTTTATAGCTTATTTATTTCTACTTCTATTGAAAGAAATTTTAGGGAGAAAACATAAATAATTAAGAACCTTGTTAAGTCTTCTGAGCTATGACAGAGCATCCTATGAGCAATTACATTTTCCTCTGGGTACAGGCAATCTTCATGTTTTATTTATTTAATCATTCTCATTCAGCATCTCTTACCTTACATCACTTCTTGCATGACACGCCTGGAAACTGAACTGTCATAAATTAAACCTCAGAGAGAGGGGAGTATTGCATGTTTGTGGATCTATATTGAGGCTGTCTTCAGGCAAAGCAATTACTGCAATGAGTGTTTGCATGAGAATTGAGCTCTAGATGGTGTTTGGTGTGTGAAAGGTTGACCGATTTGCTGGTGTGTATGTGTGTGTGTGTGTGTGTGTGTGTGTGTGGATAATGCAGAGATAATGTGCAGCAATGACTACAGTTCTAATTTTTTTTTTTTTTTTTGAGGGAATGCAACAAAGGCTCCACAGAAAATGGGCTCAGCTGAGGAATTTTAATGAATTAATGGAATTAATTTGAGCTCATTGTGAATGATTCTAAATCAGATGAATGAGCAGCGCTGGAGATCCTCATGCTGGACTGTAATGTTGAAAGCATAAAAGCATCAACTACTAGAAAGAGATTTTGAAACAGATGGGATGACTAAGATTAATGCAAAACAACTGAAGCACTCAAAACTAATGTTATTTGATTCTCAGAAAACTGGCCACAGTTTCACAAAAGGAAATGTGCCACGCTAACAAATGCAGACCCCCCATGAACATAACAAAAACAAACTCAAAAATAATAGAATGAAGCCGAACGAGAGAGGATAGTGCTTTGGGCACTACTACGCAAGATCTATAATTGGAATTTTCCCAGAAACCAATGCCAACATAGTAGAAGATGATCACAATAACACTAATATTGCATTATTTCACAATTCACATTGTATAACATCATGTGCACAATAATACAGCCACAGTAAGAGTACTTAAAGAGTTTCACAGCCATTTGGAGTCACATCTTGGAGGAAAACTATCTATCCTGGATATTTCCTGGAAGCTTGTATGTTGTGGTGCATCTCTACAGAGTTTTTCTGAAATGTTTAGGCAAAATGTAGCTGTTGCCACTCGTAGGGCCCTTGATTGCAATCAATCAGGAGTTCCCATGATCCTTTGAGACATAAACAAATAGTATTTATCACCTAGTCTAGTGAACCGGAAAATTCTATTGTCCACAGTTCTAGCTGAAGAAACAGTGCAATTCATCACCGTTCCTTCCAGTAGCTAAAGTGAGACCCACCGAACAACCCATGCAAATGTCTCTTGCTCTGTATATTCATGCCTTTTGCGATAAAGAGACACCCTGCTGTACAAGCTAGGACAGCAAAGTAATAAATCTGTAGTTTGTTTGGCTGAGCATGGGGTTGAGGGGAGCCCGCAGCTTAACTCAATTATTGTTGTTCGGGTTATAAAACACCATGTAAGCGTTGCTCCGAGAGAAATGGAGCGAAACTATATTCGCATATGATTTATACGAGGAGCAACAGCAGGAAAAGCGGCCGGTGCTTGACAGCTAAATTTGCGTTGCAGGATCTAAGGGAACTTTCCATGAAAGTCTGGATTGCAGCAGTTGAAGAAAAGTAATTATGAGGGAATGATTGTGGTACATCTAAAGGTATGATGGGAAGGCATAGTGAAACTGAGATCTTCGTTCTGTCCGTCTCTAATGTATACATTCCCCCCTCTCAAAGTTTGGCTGCCCTGCTTTCTTCCAACCATCCACTCCAGCTGCCTGAGGCAGAAAGCGCGCTAGAGAAAGTAGGAGGAGTGCTGTGCCAGGCAGCTCCGCCCTCCAAAAGCTCCGGCCAATCAGAGGAGCGCTGCAAGCTTCCACTACAATAGGTGAATGTCTCCTAAGTGAGATGAGACGAGTGAAAGAGAGAGAAGACCTGTGTAAGCCCCTGACTGACTCATTCACCCATGGGAGTTTGAAGTGACAGAATAAATCTACAGAGACGAGGCTCAGGATAACATTTCAGAGAGCTGAGAGCGGACAGACACATACACACAAACAGAGCTACAGCTGAGTGAGACTGCAGAGAGACAGACAGATATACAGCTCACCCACAGAAAGACAAGAGTTGGAGTCATTGTCATGTTGGTGGTGTTACTGATCCTGCATGCCGTCTCGTGTGCCCATTCTCACGGGCCGCCAGGTGTCGCTGTGCCTGGTAAGCAGTGCCCGTCTGCGTGCCAGTGTGAGTCGGATGGCATACTACTACTCATGGACTGCTCTGAACAAGGACTATCCAGTGTGCCAACTGACCTAAGTCCTTTGACATCTTACCTGTGAGTACGACCTCCTGCTTCGATCACCTGCTTTGCTGAGACAGTGAGGGGTTTTGAATAGTACTTGAGGGATGTTTGGTTTGATTACATTAAATATCTTCAAAAGGATGCTGTGGGATTATGATTTTATTTGCAAATCAAAGACATGAAAGGCTCTAGGTTAGTAACAGACTCTGTCATCTAAGATCAGTGGTTCTCAACTGGATTTGCTTCAGGACTCAGAATTTACTTTGGACTATTCAGAGGTTAACAAAACCAGAATATTCGATTTTTTTTTATTATTACCATGAGCTACAAACACATGCAAAGTTATTAACAAGAAATAGGCTGACAATTTTGGCTTCTAAACATCACAGGAATCTGTGGTTTCATGCTCTCAGCAGTTGCACAAAACACATTTTGGTCTTCATAAATCATATTTATGCTCAAGTGCACCTGTATTCAATGTAGTCTCTGGCATGTTTTCTTTTATCTTGAGAGTTTCTTTGTGGTTTATTAGGATGAGTGCAAGTCAGGCTACATGACATTTGTCTGATTTGCCTGTTTCTACTAAGTGACAGATGGATTTGTGCTAAAATGGCATTGTTTAATTGAGCGCATTACCTTCATGTCAACGAGAACCATATGGGAAGTGATTTTCTCCTCTGTTTCATCTTATATTTTAAATGATCATTATTATTTAACTTACTTATTCTATCCCGATTATGATTATGAGATTAGATGCATTATATTATTAAGACTTAGCATTATTTTTTTCCCTGTGACCTTTCATTTCTGATCCCATTTGCAGATCGTGACCCACCAGTTTAGGATGTATGATATACATGTGATCCAACTTGAGTGATCGGTGCTCCACTCCGCTCACATTAGCGAAACTATGTTGACCCAAACGGGACACTTTCAGTGCGAGCGAACCATACAGAGCGTGCCCGTTCGTTACCAAACGTGAAAAGCAATGCTTGGTTCCCATGTGTCCTGTGACAGTTCTCAGTGCAGCGGTATCTGATGGGAACGTGTGTGTACAGTGATGCAGTGGGGCGCTCCGTACAGTATTGGGTTTCTCCATGTCAGCTGGAAGCCTGTTGGGTTTAAGTCCATGCTAATCGCTAAGGCATGCCATATGTCCCCTGATTGTGAATGATGACGCAAAGGAGGACTCAAATGTTCGCTCATAAAACATTGTGCAGCTCACGTGAATCAATAACTGGAGAGAGTTGTGTTTCAGGCTCATGGCTGGGGAATTGGATTGCAAACACATGTACCACAACCTTTCAAATGTATTGAAACATCTTGAGCAGTGTCTCTAGACAGTTGCAAGTGCATAAGATTGGATCTTGTTTTTTTTATACCACCAGTGTTGTAGCAAATTTTATTGCATTGTGCAATATATCACATGACTTCATATTTGAAATTCGTGTCCATTTACTACTCATTTTTTTTAAACGCTTCAGCTAATTTTTTGATAATTGCATACATATAATGAGGATTTATCATGTCTTAACAAACTTTTAATAGAATCTCACTAGTGAATCATTCTGTTCAATGAATAATCCAGCCAATTCTATTGGTCAAACTGATTCATCCAGGTATTTCAAAAATTTCCATAAAGACTTTTAAGTTTTATGGTGAGTCTGTGCAAATCAGACCAGCAGTCTTTAAAATGCAATGCCTTGTCTAACACTTTCTTTCTTCACCGGAGGAAAGCAGATTGATGTAAATATTGACTGAGCTTTGATGTGCATGCCATTGTTGAGATGTCAAAGTGTGTGTTTAAGCAAGACGGGGACCGTTCGGCAAGAAAGCTCTGTTCTTCTGACGCCATTTACTCAAAGTGCTCATTCATCTGCCGTCTTTTTTATGCCAAACTTTTAGACAACTTTTAGACGTGTTTGCAGTAGACATGTACAGAACATGCATCTGCTTTCCCGTCCAATTTCTATCGCTTATGCATTGGCCTGTCATTATTATTCCATTTTGAAAAGCTATAACTTTTAATTCCAGTCCTGAAAACTCGCCAAACTTTAAATGCATGAAGTGTCTGTGGCATTTGTTGCAACTGTTGCATTTTGACATTTTGCATTGCTGACATTTTAATTATATGATGTATGGTTGCTTAGCAACCAGTGCTTAAATGTGCAATATTTATCATGAACTGACTTTCCAGTGGATCCAAGATATGTTACATTTAAATATGCAAATAAATTAATAACTAATTAATAAATCAATAAATAGGTGTTGAGTTTTTATGGATCAGAAATTAAAATGTAAAACAGTTACTGCTTATTTTTTCTGTGCACATAACAAGCAGATATTATCATCACCATTTTATGCATGGGTCTTGCTTAACATTAAATTTAAATAAAATAGTTCATAGAGTGAAAATGAAAGCACAAGTGGGAGCTGTGTGAACGTGCTACTGAGAAAGCAGCCAGCAGCGCTGGACATTCTGCAAGTATTAAATGCCTGTCCTGTCTCGCTCTGCAGCAATCGCCCATATGGGACAACAGGTGCCCTGGGGCACGGAAAAAGTCTGTCACCAAGAGTCTGTTTTTGCACTGATTTTTGTTTGTTTCTGTTGGTTTCAACAGGAGTGGACGTTAGGTACATCAGAAGAGGAAAAGTTAGAGATTGCTGTTTTGTACACTAACATGAATAACACATTCCTAAACACACTGATTGTTGATTGATTTATATTTGTAGATACGGAAGATCTAAAAAGCTTGGAAATGAAGTCTTCGCACAAACTTTTCACTGTGTTGTTGCATTGAGAAGCAGCAGCACATCAAGTATATTTTGATTGCATATGATCACAGTAAATCCATATGCTGATATATACAATCATGGCCAAAAATTTGCGAACACCATATATCTTGACCCATATGCTGTTTTGAACCTGTTGTTCAATAGTTCATTTACTCAACCTCATGTCCTTTTCAAACCGGTATGACTTTCTTTCTTCTGCGGATCATAAAAGAAGATGTTTTAATAAAGAATGTTTTAAAGTTTTAATGTTTTTGTCCATTCAATGAAAGTCAATGGGGCCTAAAACAACATGGGTCACACTGACTTTCATTAAATGGACAGCTAAACATTTTTCAAAATTGTCTACATTTCTGTTTCAGTACAGTTCAGGAGATGAAAAAGGCATACTAGCACTATACAATATGTACCATAGTTAACAATATTTAGTATATTCAGTTTTTGTAAAAAAAAAATGCTACTACTACTACTAATAGTAATGTAATAAATCTTCAAGTACATAGTTTAAGCTAATAACAGAATATTATAATCACATCTATGACAGCTGGTTCATGTATTTTAGGAAAGTATGGTGTACTGAACTGTGTTTGAAGGCATTATTTGGGAAACCCAACATTTAAATAAATATGATAAAGATAAAAACCCTTTAAATTCAAAGGAAACACTGAAAATGTATTTTTATCACTGTACTGAAACCAGTTAACATCAGGTTAGCTCAGCTGAAGATGAGTACAAGCATCGACCAGCTAAAGCATCATCACACAACCAGCTCAAACCTCAAAGCTGTCAGCCCATTACCTGAAGCCAAGGCCCATATATTTTCATCTCTCTCAGGGCAATTTTCTACACAAACACAAATTAATGCTGAGCTCGAGCTGAGGGCTGCAGACACATGTTTTCGCTTACTGGCCCGCCTCAACTTCCAGTGCTTTGGCCTTGAAACCTTTTAGAGTCAGAAACAAGAACAGAGCGAGTGTGTGAAAGATGCCTTCAAGTTTTGAAGTGTGTTGTGTTATCTGATTTGAGGGCCATAAATCTATTCGTGGCGCTTTTGTCCAGTGATTTATATTTTAAGATTTCAAACAGGAGGAGTTAACACCTAAATCACGATGTAATAAATATTACAAACAGCTGCAACAAATTTTATGTACACTTATCAATTATGTCACATAACCATGAAACTCATTTTAGTTTAGTTCAATCAATATTAAATGCTGTTCGCAACCCATTTTACGTCCGCAATCTAACATATTTATGAATAAATACATATATGAAAAAAATAAATAAATAAATTAGTCAGGACTTTATCCAAAAGAAAAAATGAAAATGGAACAAGCTATATACATATGTAACCCCTCTCTCCCGGGTCACCGCCACACCTCGTTCTTGTTCCGAGTGAGTCTCGAACCTGGGTTTCTGGCATGGGAGCCGGATGCACTAACAAGGAGGCTAAAGACTGCAGCGTTTAGCTAGTGCGTCTCTTGAGATCAGGGGAGTGAGGTTTTACCTGCACAGCACCTACTCGCTGGACTCCGTTACACTCACCCCCCTAACCCTCACTCCCATCCGGGTCATGGCACCAATGAAACCCCTCTGTCCCGGGTCCTCACCGCCACACCTCGTTCTTGTTCCGAGTGGGTCTCCGGCGTGGGAGGCAGACGCACTAACAAGGAGGCTAAAAACTGCGATGAGGTTTTACCTGCACAGCACCTACTCGCTGGTCTCCGTTACACATACACATATATAGTTATTGCCTATTATTGGGACACAACAGTAGAGAATTTACAGGAAGCAAAGTGGGAGACAGAAGGGGCAGAATCAGGAAATGACCACAAGATTTGAACATGGGTCGCCAAAAGTGCTGTCTACGAAGCTATTGGCTCCAACTATAATTTGATAAAAGACTGCATAGTCTTTATTTCTTTTCTTTTTTTTCAGTTTTGATTTCATACTGACTAAGTGCTGTTGACAAAACAGATGTTAAAAGTATGTTTCATTTTTGGAGTCGTACTACCCAGTAGTTAGCGCACACAAGTTGCTACATGGTTCTCATACTGAGAAGAGAAGTTTGAATAGGGTTCACATCATTTCTCGATCTCTTTCCCGTCGCTTTGTTGCATCATTTCCTGTCCTCTCTCTTTGCTCTAAAAAAAAATCGTAAAAACATTAGCGAAAAGTTTAGAAGAAGGCCTTCTCAGGATCAGGGCTCAGATCTTCAGGGTTGTTTACGCACTTTTGAATCCTACTCTGGCAGCCTACATCATTAAACGGCTCCAAGGGCTCTAATGTTCTCTCCGTTTAACCACCTAAGCTCTTCAATGAAACAGGGTGATAATGGTCTTTTCATCCTGGCAGTGGTGAACACTTTGAGCTTTATAATGTGGTAAGTTTTAGGCTGATCCCTCAGGGGCTGCTAGCAGACAAACTGCATAGACAATCACACACAGCTTGGATGCTTACGGTACCACTGCAAAGCAACACAGCGGGATTCACGCAGAGCAAAGAGCTGGGGAATAACATCACAGCTGAGGTGCTTCAGTGGATTTATATTACTGTACGTATACCCTCCATTAGCAGTCCATTACCAAAACCCAGAGTCTCCAAGAAGTAATACTCGGAAGTTAACAAATATATGAAACACATTGACAAATTTGGCTTTCTCTCTGACTATTCCTCAGAGAAAGGGAATAAAAACTTTCTTCAAATGAGGCTCCAAATGTCAACGGGATATCTGGAATGGCGAGTTTATTAAAACCTCCAGCTGACAAAGTCCACAGTTTACAGAGATGTACATGTTTGCTGGGGCGAAATTTCACCATGGGTTTGTGACCGAAGTGAGAAGAAGGTGAAAGTAATGTATTATGTCTGGTAGAAGCGGGAAGACGGCTTGAACTCTGACCGTAAATCTCAACTCATGGTACCCCAGTGGCCTGTTTACCTGCTTTGTGTGTCAGGACAGGTCATGGACAAGGCAACAGGGAGGGAGTTTGATCTTTTCAGAGCATTGGACAATTCAAACAGACATAGGAATCTGCAACACCGATGTGCAATGTAGTGAGTGAGTGAGAGCGGTCAGGATGTACAACATACCCTCCAGGCTGTAGTACAGACAGAGGTATGTTTATGACCCTACTTGCAGAACCAAATCACATTCATAATATATGACTACAAGCTTTTTCTCACTGCCTAATTTTATGTCTTTACTTTTTAAACTTCTGCAATTTGTGAAGGGGGAAAAGAACAACACATTCTTTCATAAATTCCTCAGTTCCTCAATTAAAATTCCGGATAAAAAGGCTGAATGGAAAGAAAACAAATAAACAAAAAACAGGCCGTGCATTCTTTTCTCCATGTAGAATGTTTTGTCATTAACACACAACTCCATTTGTGTACAAGCTAGTACACATACAGAGAGTCGCAGACTCAACCTCACGCTCAAACAAACATGGGAGTGATTGTTCATTTCCTTCTCTTCCCGTTACCTAACAGTGAAACGAGAGCAATTAGTGCCCTGTGAAGTCAGCCCAAAAATAGTCAGAGCCCATGCAGGATAAATAAACCAGTGGACCTACCGCAGACTGCCTCATCTCCAGAACATCTTTAAATATATCCAGAGCTGGAGAAGAAGACCCGAATGCTTCTACTCAGTGCACTGTTAAAAAAAAAAGTGAGGAACAAACTCTGTGTGGGACTCCCTAAATATTATGCAGGATTGCAGAGATGTAGAACTTGGTCACATCATCAGCTTTACCATCGATTACACAACAATGTTGGATACTTTCCTTCCAGGCCTATTCCTTCCTGAGTTCCTGATCCATCTTTGAAATAAAGTAGGGCTGTCAATGTTAACGCGTTAACGCATGTGATTAATTTTACAATCCTTAATGTGTTAAAATAATTTAATGCAAGTAACACAAAATTACTGAAGCACAATTTATATTCTAACACTTTAACCAAATTGTGCTTCTCTGCTTGCGATCAGAAATGTAGGTACTAGATTTTAAGCTGCTAAACTCCAGGAAAGTTTTCAGTCCAATGTACGTCAGAGATTGCAGAGAGAACAGAGACTCGCATTGCGTTTTCAGTGAATTATTCATTCCAGTGTGTTTCGCTTTAAAATACGAGCTCTGTCAAATTCTGTGATTGTCTCTGAAGAGTGTGTGTGAAGTACAGACTGAACCGATTGTCAACACATCCTACCGCTGTATGGCCAGATGAGACGCAAACTACGTTTTCCCGACTGGATAACCAGTCTCGCTAGTAAAGTTTTGATGGATGAAGACTGCAATCAAGGTAAAGACGATTGCGGTGGCGTACACTAGTCGTACAGTAAGCACGCGTGAGTCCGTTATAATAATGCATGTATGAGTGCTCTTGATGCACTGATCGCACATTGTATTAATGCACAGGCACAGACATTTCCGTACATTCACGCTGTTTCCACACACATTCACGATAATGTTTTGATTTGTCATGTGTATGTTGCTGTGTTTAGTTATTCTGAATGGATCCGTGTACTGTAGTAGATATATGCAGTCAGCAGGCGGTTGGTTTAGG
>NW_015537979.1:676397-677700 GCF_001515605.1 Sinocyclocheilus anshuiensis | reverse complement strand
CACTTTTAAAAAAAAAAGTGAGGAACAAACTCTGTGTGGGACTCCCTAAATATTATGCAGGATTGCAGAGATGTAGAACTTGGTCACATCATCAGCTTTACCATCGATTACACAACAATGTTGGATACTTTCCTTCCAGGCCTATTCCTTCCTGAGTTCCTGATCCATCTTTGAAATAAAGTAGGGCTGTCAATGTTAACGCGTTAACGCATGTGATTAATTTTACAGTGTTAAAATTGTTAAAATAATTTAATGCAAGTAACACAAAATTACTGAAGCACAATTTATATTCTAACAAATTGTGCTTATTGTGCTTCTCTGCTTGCGATCAGAAATGTAGGTACTAGATTTTAAGCTGCTAAACTCCAGGAAAGTTTTCAGTCCAATGATCCAGTAAGCAAATGCATTCAAACAATCCGTCCAAAACAGCGCTAAAATAAAGGAAACCAGGCTGATTACATCAGAGATTGCAGAGAGAACAGAGACTCGCGTTGCGTTTTCAGTGAATTATTCATTCCAGTGTGTTTCGCTTTAAAATACGAGCTCTGTCAAATTCTGTGATTGTCTCTGAAGAGTGTGTGTGAAGTACAGACTGAACCGATTGTCAACACATCCTACCGCTGTATGGCCAGATGAGACGCAAACTACGTTTTCCCGACTGGATAACCAGTCTCGCTAGTAAAGTTTTGATGGATGAAGACTGCAATCAAGGTAAAGACGATTGCGGTGGCGTACACTAGTCGTACAGTAAGCACGCGTGAGTCCGTTATAATAATGCATGTATGAGTGCTCTTGATGCACTGATCGCACATTGTATTAATGCACAGGCACAGACATTTCCGTACATTCACGCTGTTTCCACACACATTCACGATAATGTTTTGATTTGTCATGTGTATGTTGCTGTGTTTAGTTATTCTGAATGGATCCGTGTACTGTAGTAGATATATGCAGTCAGCAGGCGGTTGGTTTAGGCGCAGTGGTTCCCAAACCTGTCCCCCTGCCCTGCAAATTTTGTATGTCTCCCTAATCAGACACACCCAATTTAGTTCTTGCAGTCGCTACTAACGAGCTGATGAGTGGAATCAGGTGTGTTAGATAAGGGAGACATACAAAAGGTGCAGGGCAGGGGTGCCTCCAGGACAGGTTTGGGAACAACTGGTTTAGGGTTTTTTTGGCATCTCCATGTGGTCCTGTTTGGTATCGCAACTCTAAAATGTAAAAAAGCTATTTTCTGTTGCACTGTACACGTACTATAAAATTCAGATTTTTTTTCTTTCATATGTGCTTATATGGGCTCCTT
>NW_015537979.1:669590-675663 GCF_001515605.1 Sinocyclocheilus anshuiensis | reverse complement strand
ATGTCTCCCTAATCACACACACCCAATTTAGTTCTTGCAGTCTCTACTAACGAGCTAATGAGTGGAATCAGGTGTGTTAGATAAGGGAGACATACAAAAGGTGCAGGGCAGGGGTGCCTCCAGGACAGGTTTGGGAACAACTGGTTTAGGGTTTTTTTGGCATCTCCATGTGGTCCTGTTTGGTATCGCAACTCTAAAATGTAAAAAAGCTATTTTCTGTTGCACTGTACACGTACTATAAAATTCAGATTTTTTTTCTTTCATATGTGCTTATATGGGCTCCTTGTATCATTTGGTTCGTTGGTGTCCTTTTGGAGTTTCTAAGTGTCCTTTTTTGGAAAGATGTCTAAATTTATATCAGAAAAAGGGTGTGATTAATTAGATAAAAAATTTGAATCTATTGACAGCCCTAAAAGAAAAAAAATGAGGCTTTCCTCTTTATTTATTCATTTGTTTTTGGAAGGAATGACATTTCTTTCATATCTCAAGTGGTTCTCCTAGACAGCAATCAGATCAAAGGGAACCATTTGCTTTGCTTTTTGCAATGTATGTAAGCACATAAAGTTTCAGAAGAGTCTCAAATCAGATATGGCAAGATACCAAGATATGCCATCATAAGTAAGACATCTCAATATTAAATGTTTTGTATGACTGTACAAATGGTCTCATTTGTCTCCAGAGGAATTTTAGGAAAAATATATTTGAAAAAGATGATTCTTAAGTGAACGTAAGTGAGAATTCGCCTGGTCTATGAAAGAGCAACCACTGAGCAATAAAATTTTCCTGTGGTTTCTGGTGAGGGAATAACCATTGAATCAGTGGCTAAGTGTGGATTTTGTCCTTTTCAATGGCAGAGGTTCATAAATCACCCCCTGGGCATACTTGACAATTCATCACAGACCTCTGTGGGGGTCTCTTAACCTGTGGTTAAGTCTTTAGCCACATTTCACCATCGGCTCTTTGGATCTGACAGAAGCTATAAACTGTGCTTTTGAGGTGACATGTTCTCACCCCCTCGAACACCACTGGAAACCTTAAGGGAGGACAATGGCTGGGAAAGAAGATACCCACAATACTGTTTGTTAAGTGGAAATGGTTATACAGAAGCTCAGATTTCAGAATCATGATCCTAACTGTAAAGGAGCCCAGTCACACCAAAGCGGGAATGGTAAACTGTTCATACAGATATGCTTGGGTTCCACATATGTGTGAAGCCGTCTACTCAAATGGAGCAAACTAAACCTTCTGAGTTTCCAAATAGATTGCTTTATATGCATGCAGATTACACAGTCCCCCCTAATGCTTTTTAAATGAGTTTGCTTACATTTGCTGCATTGAGAATATACAACTCATCCAAGATTGCAATATGTGGACCAGGAAGGATCGCTGGCCAGACAGAGGCAGGCTCAAAACAGGAATTTTAAATTGAGATTTTTCCTTATCTGAACTATTTAGGGCTGTGCCTTGCATCAGGAAAGATTACTCACTGAATCCTGTTTACTATCAGGTTTAATTGAGACGGTTTCCTCGCCAAACTAGGAAACGGAGATCACATAACCTGCTTCTCCGTCAATACCAGAGGAAGATTTGCGTCATAAGTTTTTAGTGCAGCAACTGGAAACATTCTGTAACCAGACAAACATTTTCAAATCATCCAGGAATGTAAGTTGGAGTGACACTTTTTTAGTCTTTCCTGAAGGACTCAAGTAAGGGCATTTCTGATGGACGGCTCTAGTTTATTCTGGGCGTTGTGTTTAGCAGGAAAATATGAGAGAATGGTTGCTTAAGAAGGCAGCCACGAAGTATGTGTGATGTGCCGGAGTCGCATCACTTGCAGCTGCACATCTCTGAAAGAAGTAGAACTACAGTCCAAAGAAAAACTACCAGCCAACTACAGTCATACCTCACATGCACATGCTGAAATGCAGGTGGTGTGCTTAAACCGTGAGGAACCTACACATCAGGAACCTTGTAAATAAGATCTTTGAAAATCACAATTTTGTTAGATGCTACGTTGAGTTGTGCCAAAGAAAACATAGTGTGCATTTTAAGAGTGACTGTGGGAGAACAATTGAAATCAAAGCCAATTTTTTTGTAATAAACAGAAAATTACCACTCAGAGTTGTTACCTGGAAAGATGGAAAAGGCCTGTGTGGATGTGTGCCGAGAAGTTAAACAAGACTGAGTGCAAGTGTACTTTCAGGTTGAATGTAGCGTAACTGACCAACCGGTAATGCTGATAAACTAATGTGATCAGTTTCCAATTATACCATTAAGGAACTCTATTGCAGGCAAGAACCTTGCGGTCTGTAAAGGTACAATCCTTTATGACTAAAACCACTGCATGTTCTTACTTGCCAAACTGCTGGTGAACATCAAAGGTATATGTGAAAAGGCATTACAGATGATTTGCCACTTTGAATATGGACAGACTTAAGAATAAGAACAAAAAAATAAATAAAAATAAAAAAATGCCCAGCGTACAGAATCCGTTAAAAATAAATGAAAAGAGTAAGAGATGATGTTGAGGTCACCATCTGATTTTTTTCTTGGAATGTGTTCCATTGGCTTTGACATGCAGATTAGGTCAACTCAAAACTCAAAGCAAATGTCAATGGAAAAACTTTGTCATTTGCCTGTTGAACAATCTTCAACTGTAAGCACTATTTCCCATGTCCAACATCTTGCGAAGTCTGTCTCGTACATCTCAAACCATCTCGTATATCTTCTTTAGAGTCTGTAGTTGGGATTGAGACCTCCAGGAACAGGGTGAGCTACAGCCAGTGAAGAGTATAGACGGAGAGGGCGTTTTCTCCACCTGACCTGCAGCTGTCTCAGCTGCTCGCCACTGGGGACACAAGGACATTTATTGCAATAATCATCTCTCTAGGCAGCACATTAAATAGCATACTCCTGCTTTGAAAAGGCTTTGAAAGATGTTCTCTTTGATACTTGATTAGAGAGTGAAGTTTTCAGGAGGTGGCAAACAGTCTTAACATGTAGAGAGATGTAGCGTCTGCGTAGAATCATGCATGATCTTTGGGGTTTTATGGCTTAAGAGACCCTTTTTGCTTTTGACATTTGCATATAAATTACAGTCCTGTAGTGGTAATATTGATTCTGCTACAGTTAATTCGAAGATCTAATCTTAATATTTATTATTAATCATAACCAGTTATAATTAGTCATAAATATTTCCCTTTTGAGCTGATTTACTACAGAGATGTTTTTTTTTGTTTTGTTTGTTTTTTTACTTCCTTTGGTGTTAATGCAATTGATTGGTTATTTTACTATATATGAAGGGAGTAGCTGTCGAGCTTGCATATTATATTTTAAATGAGATAAGTTTGCATATTATATTTTGAAAATACTTCAGAATAGGGAAATAATCTTTCTTTGAATTGATAAATGATTATTTTGTCTGCTCGGTGGACGGACAGATCAAGTAATGGTAATACTGATTCTGCTACAGTTAATTCGAAGATCTAATCTAAATATTTATTATTAATCATAACCAGTTATAATTAGTCATAAATATTTCCCTTTTGAGCTGATTTACTACAGAGATGTTTTTTTTTGTTTTGTTTGTTTTTTTACTTCCTTTGGTGTTAATGCAATTGATTGGTTATTTTACTATATATGAAGGGAGTAGCTGTCGAGCTTGCATATTATATTTTAAATGAGATAAGTTTGCATATTATATTTTGAAAATACTTCAGAATAGGGAACACATATTCACTATTAATTAAGAGTTTTCCCTCAATAAACTCCAAATTTGCTGATTTTAATAGTTAGTAAGGTGGTTGTTAAGTTTAGGTACGGGGTCAGATCAAGGGATCTAAAATATGGTCATGCAGAATAAAAAATGAATATGTGTTTTATAAGTACTAATAAACAACCAGTATGCTAGTAATATGCATGCTAATAAGCAGTTAATAGTGAGAATTAGTCCTTAAAATAAAGTCTTACCTATATTTTAAATGAGATCAAAAGTTTTTTTTATTTTCTTTTTTTTTGACAGTTTTAATTTTTTTATCTTTTTTTTCTACTATTTTACAAGCAGTAATGTTGAAGGTATATATACCAGACTGTATTTTAGATCATCATTTATGTCTGCATCATGTTTAAATTCACTCCTTAACATTCGACCCCCACCTCTCTACATCTCTCCAAGCAGCTGGTCAACATGGTTTAGTGTAAACTTGTATATGTCAAAAAATAATTTTTGTTTGTAAAAGGCTGAACAAAACTACAGATTGGGCCCTGTAATGATTTATCGGACGTTCCAGATGAATGGTGAGTAGAACATGCTGAACGCATCATAAAAATGAAAACGTGTGATTTACTTAACTCTTTTTGCAGCACAAAAATCACTTGTAGACTGAAATGAAGTCTGGACTACATCTGAAAAATAACTTTAAAAGTTACGAACATACTTTTGGAGAACTAGGCTTGAAATATTGTAAAGTTCAAGATAGAGATCAATGCAAACTTTGATACTGATTAAACAGCAAGAATGTCTGTTTTTGAGCAAAGAGCCAGTTAGACCATAAGCGTTTCGGGATACTGCATATGTTGGATCTGCACCCAGCAGTTAATACCTATATCTAGCCATGGTGTTCATGTGGATTGAATCTGGCTTGCAACGCTTTCAGTTCCCCCCCTCTTGTCTCCATCATGTCCTCTCTCTACCTCAGGGGTCTCCAATCCTGCTCCTGGAGGGCCACTGTCCAGCAGAGTTCAGATCCAACTCCAGTTCAATCAAGATCTCAGGCATACTTGAAATTTCCAGGCAGGGGTGCTGAGGCAAGTTGCAGCTAAACTCTGCAAGACAGTGGCCATCTAGGACCTAGTTTGGACACCCCTGCTCTACCTGAAAAAGGTCAGAAAAAAGGTCAGTTATAGCCTGATGAATAGTAAATATGGTGTGACATGCACACGCACACAATCTGGGTTTGAATCTGATATTTTTGTGATCTCATCATAAATTTACATACATTCAAATATTGTTTTTAATAAAGATGTATCTCAGACATTGATTGTTGTTGACAGTGACATTGACATCCCAGTTCCCATTCCCAGTGACATTCTAGAGCAGGGTTGGCTCTGGCCCTCAAAGTCCACTGTCCTGCAGAGTTTAGGTCCAACCTTATCAAACACACTTGAACAAGCTAATCATGGTCTTCATGACTGCTAGAAAATTACAGGCAGGTGAGTTTGATCAGTGTTGGGGTTAAACCCTGCAGGACAGTGGACCTCAAAGGCCAAGAAACCCTGTTGAGAGTTGAGAAACCCTGTTTTAGAGACTAAACAGACTGGAGTGAATTTTACGGTGCAAAACTTTTGCGCACACTATTTCTTCACAAAGACCTACAGCATATCAATTTCTAGTCTTCTCAGAATGTTTTGCCGTGGATCAGCATGTTCTGAGGCATTTAAGTCCTGAACGAAATAGAGGCTGATTCTAAGTTATGAAAAACGATACATCGTGTGGCAGTAGCCTCATCTCAGTTCATAATTTTAACTCAAACCACATTCTGTGACTGTTTTGACAGATTTTTAATCCACACATTAGTTCTGATATGCAATCTCATGGATATATTTTGATGTCTATTGCAAAAGTATGGTCAAACAAAGCCACAGAGACAGTTCTGGGGTCTGTCTGTCCTTCCCTATAGTTTTTCTCTATTCCTCATCTATTCGATTCACTCATTCCTTCACTCTCAAGCCCCATTCACACTACAAGCGACACGCAACAGCAAAGCGACACAATCCCATTAATTTCAATGGAGAGCTGGCCATTTCCAGCGACACGAGCGACAGCGGCCGTTGGCGACCGGATGGGGCGTGTCCAGCGACGCAACAAAGTTCAGAATCCTTCAACTTTATGCAAATGAAGAGCGACTTTCGGGAGCGACAGCCAATAGGAAAGAAGACGGTAGAGCTCATGTGATCGTTCTCCTCTCAGCGCTGTAGATAAACATACGCAATGGAAGAAAGTAGGCTCTGTTTCTCATTCATTTTTGTTTGTATGTACGGATTTAATTTAGATTTAGATTATATTTAGTCTTTT
>NW_015537979.1:664709-669461 GCF_001515605.1 Sinocyclocheilus anshuiensis | reverse complement strand
GCTCTTTTTCTCATTCATTTTTGTTTGTATGTACGGATTTAATTTAGATTTAGATTATATTTAGTCTTTTTAGACAAAAGTCGCTGCTAGTGTGAACGGGGCTTCAGATATCTGTGGCTCTGCCTTCCACAAAAAGAGTAAGACGCTCATATCTTTCTGTCTTCTTTTCTCATTTTCTCCCTTCGTGACCACAAATTGCTGTCATTATGTGACGCATTGCAGTGGTGATGGCTAACCAGAGTCTGGCCTGTGGAGGAAACCACGACAAGTGAATTAAGAGCTGAGGGAAATCGAGGGCCTGTGTGTGTGTGGACCACCCAGACGGGTGAGACCACAAGCAGGAGCGACTCTGTGCTGCTGCACGCATCTCAGTCCCTCGCTTTCTGTCTATATTTAGATCTATTTGTTTCTCATTTGTCTCCTTCTCAATTGCTCTTTCTGCTTCATTCTCTTGGTCTCACACTTTTATCATTGCGGTCGTTTAAACTGAAGCCAAACTCATGAGACCCTATAAGTTAATTTCATTGGGCACTTCACTTATATGCTATATAATTTAATGTGCCTGATCCATTTTTATGCTTACATATACTAAAGAGAGGAACATTTTATTGCTTAGAGGCTGTTCTTTTATAGTTTAGGAGAGGTACTAGGGTTCTCAGCCGAGTTTCTCCTAAAATTCCATAGAAGAAATAAAAATAGACACAGATGAGACAGTTGTTGACATTAGTATCTAGATTAGCGATATTTGTTCTTTGTTTTACTATCATAGTCCCTCAGGATGTAGCAAAAAGTCAAATTCAGAAACGTTCGCGTGTGCCTTGGCTCTACAGAGTCTCACTTCTCTCAAAGACTTCCTCCAAACTTTAATCTCTTCCTCTTAGGTTCCCCTCTTCCATATTGCATTCCTCTCCATGAAGCAAAAAATGGCTTCCATGTGGATTGCCCATTATGTCAGTGGAGCGATGGTTATCGGTCCTGACCCAGGTCAAGCAGCACTGTAAACAGGACTGTGTTCAGAGGCGGGCGGCTGAGTAGAGAGGAACCACGTTGAAGCCAGACGACGGGACAAGTCCACTATCAGCCCCAGCATCAGGCTGCTGGCTCCAGACTGCTCCCTCTCAAACTCCTCTCCTTCTCGCTTTTTATTGAGTTTCTAGCCTTTCATCGGTATCCCCTTCAAATAAAGTATTCTAATATTTTTGATACTTTTTGGATACTGTTATATATGTATTTAGAGTATATAAATTGATTTTGCAGTACAGAATCCAGGTGCCTATAAAACTGTATCATCCTTGCAGCACTCTGTTGACAGCTTTTGTGGCTTTTTTTTCTTCATTATGATATCAGGACAGTTGTATTACTCATTTTACGACATTTGAATTACGACATTTTTGACTTTATGCCCCTCAAAAAATATCAAAATGAATTTTAATTCAGAAATTATTAACATGCTGATCAAAGAAGAGGTGCATTCAAGTCCTATGTATGAATTGCATTTTTAATGCTTGGTGATATAAATGAAAAAATAAAAATAAATAAGCATGTGTACACAGATATAAAATGTGTACATAGTGCGCTAATAAGCGGTGAGAAGGTACATTCAGAAAATCACCAATTCTCTCTTTGAAGACTCAAAGGAAATGTGTTGACAGGGAGTCTGTTGAGGGAGACAGGGTGCGGTTTGATGCTGCTCACATTGCTGCCAGCTCAGTGTGTGTTTGGCTGCAGGCCAGGACGATGTTGTTAGAGAACAGCACTGAGTGAAAGATAGATGCCTGTAATTACTAAGGGCCAATACATTGAGGAGCCCGCAGAGTTCAGATGACCGCAAAGTCTTTATTAGAACTTGTTTTGGTGACACTATTACAGTATCAATTGATACTACATTATAATTGATTAAAAATGACAGTAAAGACATTTATAGAATTTATAGAATGATTTCTGAAGGAGTATGTGAGGCTGAAGACTTGAGTAATAGCTGCTGAAAATCCGGCTTTGCTATCACAGGAATAAATATATTAAATATATTGAAAAAGAAAAAAAAATGATCCCATACTTTTGAACTGTTCTGCATGTATCCAAATTCAAAACATCCTAGCAACACTATTACAGCAATCCTCTGGAAAACTGTCTTTGATCTCAGCTTTCTCTATTAGTCTTCTCAACATAACATTTCTCGCTTTGCATGATTTATCTCAGCACAACTTTTACTGAATGCCACCAAAATCACTAAAGAATCACGCTCTGTCTGTGTGCTGCCGATGAGATTCATTACTCAATTAGGAATGACAACATTAGTGTTGGTTCATAACCTCTGGATTAGTGGATGGCCCTCATCCCAGGACATTATGGTGACTGCACAGTTTCTCAGTGGCTTCTTCCACGTTTCTTACGCGGATAGGAAAACATGTTTTTGACAGCAACAATGGAGTGGAGAATTTAATAACTTCCTTCTGCATTCTTATTGAGTTCAGCAGTCCACATTCCGTTTGCCAAATTAAATACACGTAATTGGGGAGGGTTGCAACAGATCGCAAAAACAATCATTTAGTACCAAAATATATTAATAACAGAAGACAGAATAATAACAATGTGCCAACACAGAGGATAGCACACAGAGGTTTTCCTGTTAATTATCACATTTTTGGACATGTTCTAGGAAACTTTTGTGCAGAGTGCTAAATGGCTTTTTTTAACATTTCACACACTGTGAAAATTTAAACTGTGCATTTGTTAACTTAAAGGTTTTCTAACACAGTAGTTTTGTGGAGCACATCAGAGCACGGCTGAACATTACAACCAAACTGCCACAGCAACAGCTTAACCAATGGCATACATTTGGGGCAGGGCTATCTGTTTGCAGACCAATGGCAGATTGGCGGAGTATTTGGAAAACCTGTTTGAAAACAGTAATTAGGTGCGCAAACCAATCAGCGTCTGACTTGAAGCAATGCATGCTGGCTAGAAATTTTAACCAACGTAATGCCATCAAAGTACCACAATAGCTATTGGAGAGCAGCCAGCTGACTCATCCTGCACAGCTTCTCAAGAGCGGCTGCACAAGCTCTAATGACGATACAGCTCATTTGACGATTGGCCGGATTCACAGATGACAAAGTAAAAAATGTAGGTGGTTTAAATGACACCGTTTTCAACTAAAAACGTGTAAGGTTTTTTATGCGTTTTGGCCGTTCATTTACATGACAATGCATTTTAATGGACTGAAACCACAAAGTTTTTCAAAACGCTATCATTATCGTCTCTGTGTAAACTACAAAAATGTGAATTTGTGAAAATTGTGACATCATGCACAGCATAATATGTGTTCTCGCAGTGTTTCTTTACAAAGCGACATTGCCAACTACTGGCCTGGCATGCGTAATACAGCCTTTTTAGCAGTTTTCACGAATCCATGTGAATGGGGATGGTTTTGACAACATTGTCGTCTGAACACAAATTTTTAAAAAAAGCAAAGGAAAACTTTTCCGTTTTCAGTACATAGTTGGCATGTAAATGTAATTATAATGTCTTCATTTACAACTCTTTCCTCAACTGCAAACGGAAAATCTCACCAATTGTTTGCATCCAACAGCAGCCAAAGTCAAACACACCTGTTATTTTTGCCTTGTGTTGTAAACGTGTGTTGTTATGTGACTTGACTTAAAAACAGTTAATTAAATGATGATGTCACCACCTGAAAAACTTTTGTATGCACTTTATACATTTCTTACAGTGCACTCTAGATTCTGAGCGACACTTGATGCAGTCACTAAATGAAAGTCCCTTGGGAGATAAAGATGTAGTGGCGTTGTGAACAAACACAATGTAGCTTCCGCTGAAGACAAAGGTACAGTTATATTCCTGGGGAAAGAGGTGGCAGACATGAGGTTTCATTCGCCCCACCTTTAAGATGTACATTGCCCTGGGACAGATGCTAGATGACAGGGTTATTACGCCAACAATAGCTTTAGTAAGCGCGGAGGGAGAGACAAAGAGGAGTAAGCTCAGTGGCAGCGACATTTCCTGTTCCTGTCAAAGGAATAAAGAGAGCTAAGGTGTCAGTGTCAATGTTTGCGCTCACGGTTTGAGATTGTGGAGTTGATACAAGGTGATGAAGGGAGGGCAGGAAGTGTGAGCTGATGATATGGTGGGACTTGTCCAGTCTGTATTTGTAGGAGTTGCTTTAGAATAGGCCTATTTATTAAAGTTTGTTTGTATATGAGCAAACAAAAGATGTTGCCTCCAGTTTTCTCATGTGATTTGGAGACTATTTGGATCTTGGATTCTTCCAAGTAGCACCACTCAAAGCTTCCGCGATCACTCCCACACAGGGTAGGATGTGCACGTTCACATTGCAGAGATTCCTCCTGCGCCATGAAAATCTGCCGGACCCCTGTCCTGTCATCAACCCCCATTCTCTCCCGCCACAAAGGGGGCATTGTGTTCAGTCCCAGACCCGGGAAGACTGTCCTCAAACCAATCATGTTTGGCAAAGTGAGCCTCGTTAGAACAGAAGGATTAACAGGAAGATGAGAGCTGGAGTTGCTGACAAGATGATGTGTACAGGAACTCCTTTAAACTCTTCAATGAGAAGCGGTCTGATATGCATGTAATATGGACGTTATCACATAAAGCATCTCGAAACGTCGTCTCTTTAAAGTCTTTATGCAGAAATTAACATTGTATCATTATCTAGTCACCACCACGTTGTTCCAAAACCCTGTTTTTTTACAAAGGAGAATTTTTGAAGAA
>NW_015537979.1:659857-664601 GCF_001515605.1 Sinocyclocheilus anshuiensis | reverse complement strand
ATTTATGCAAATGAGGACAACATTACAGTGAATAAACAATGTCTCAATAAATATTTTTGTGGAGAACTATTCCTTCACAAGACTAAATACTTCACACCAAATACACCAAAAATTATTATTCAGCCGCACACACTTTCATTTGTGGTTGAATTTTCATCATCCTGCATTGTTTTAATAGTTATATAGACATTTTAACACCATCAGGAGAATTTTTGAAGAATGTTTATGCGGCTCTTTTCCGTACTATAACATTTCATAATGACCACGTCTGTTAAAATAATAAATACCCTTAAAATAATATAAATTTATATATATTGACTAAATATTCTAGAGTGAACAAGAAGGAACTTCCACCGACATTTTTTTAGTTTGTGGTTGAATTTCCATTATCCAGCCTGGTTTTAATGCATTTAATACTTCTTAACATCATTTCCTAGCTCTCAAAGTATTTCCTCAATTCTATAAGCTCATTTGCCTGAGTACGGTACATAACGAACCCAAAAGAAGTCTTTGTCAGCATGCTTAGCATGACGTGGCAGGCCGCAGTCAGCATGCAGTGAGGGCCCAGCTCTCCGTAAACTCGCCTCCCACCCATCCAGGGCTCAGATCTGTGGCCAAGTGTGGTGAGTAAAGCCTGCTCAAAGCTCTCTTCCAGCAGCAGCCAGATCTGCTGGCAGGCAGGTGATAAATAGTCCCAGCTTTAATGACACTTAATGCTTGCCCAAATCGCTGCAGTAGCATCAAAGACGATAAGAGTCCCTGTGCTAATGCCACTCTATGGAAGGAAGGATTACACGGCAGAGAAAAGGAGAACGCAGTGACGAGACAACGTTGAGCGGGAAGAAAAGCGAGTGATCACAGCAACACTTAGAGCCAACAAAGGCGGCGGGAGACGTGGAGGAATGCATTTTTTTGTGGAGGACTGGGAGGGGTTGAGTGCAGGGGTCCTGGGATGGAGCAGGGGAATAAGACACCCAAAATGTCTTTATTAAAGGGAAAGCTGAGCCAAAAATTAAAATTCATTTATTCACCCATACGTCGATCCAAACCTGTACAACTTACTTACACAAAAGCAGAATGATTGTGCTGGTTGTGCTTTTCTGTGCAATAACTAGGGATGTCACAATAACCTTGATATTTTAAAAATGAAATATTATTATCATGTTAATACTACTCATATGGTGATGTTGTAAATAACCCAGCACCAGTAACTAGCTGCTTGACACTCCAACATAGTAGGTGGCAGTATTGCACCTTTACGCTGGTCACTGCCACTTGTCATAAAACAGAAATAAAGAAGACAATGACGATGCAATTTGTAGCTAATACTGCAGCAAAAAGTTTGGAAGTAACAGGTGAAAATAAGACACTCTACGCACAGTCAAAAGAAGTTAGCTCACCGCCGGTGTGGGAGTTTTTTTGGATAGAAAAAGACTAAAAAAGCATAAAAAAGACTGGTATTAGACACCTCAGTCTGCAAGAACATCCAATTAACAGTGAATTATTTTTGTTCGTTTTTGTACAGTTCTGGTTACAAACACGCTCTCTGCCTCCCTACACTTGTATCTTAAGTGTATTTCATTTGCCAAAACAAGGCCACAAACAAAGTTAAAGATAAGAAAGTTTTAAACATTTCTATTGATATCATGGCAGGTTATTGTGAATTCTTTTGCCCATGATAATTGTGTAGTAAGAATTTGATTACTTCAATAAGCATCACAGAAATGGTTCAAATGGGTTGTTCTCTTATTTCAAGTCTTCTGGAGTCAAAGGACAGCTTTGTGAGACAAACCGACTGAAATTCATAATTCACTGAAAATCTTTCACTCAATCGGTGTGATTCATGAATGAATCATTCTAACCAGTTTTGTGAATCAGAATCAGATCAACCAATGTATTAAAGATCAAAAGAATGATTCATTCACAAAAGTATGATTCATTCACAAATCTGACATTGTTACTTATCTCATGAAAGCAAGCATTTTTGTAGTAAATTGGATAAATTTGGACATGACCTCTGAAAGACTTGGAATATAATGCATGATTTGTTTGTATGATGTTTTCATGGTGCATTTGCATGCAATTTTAAATTTTATTTCATTTAATTATACTGGTAAAAATAGTTGGTGAGCTATTCCCTTAAAAGGGGGAATTCATTTTGTTTGAAGGACACGGGCACTTTAAATAGAGTCCTCCTGGAGACTGGCAGAGGCTTAGGTGTCACACACATTGTCTCATTTCAGAGGGCCGCAATGTAGCAACAGCACAACTGGCAAGCGGTTCAGACAGAGTCCAGAAGTTCTTTCTTACCGAATTACAAATCAGTAAGAATCACACGTTAAATAGCAGATGAGATGCTTAAACTGTCATCTCAGATTCCAGAGACTTTGTTTTGTGGGTAAGATGATCTTTAAAAGCAGTGATGGAATTCTGCTAGTAATCCAGGTATTTCCAGTAGATTTCAAGAACAACTGCAAATCTTCCCTTCAACAATGTGATGCAAATGCCTTTGCATTTACTAGCCTTCAACAGTGATGGATGAAGTACACAAATCAAGTACTTGAGTAAAAGTACAGATGCCTAAAAAAACATTAGTGCAGTGAAAGTACTCATTTTCTATTTTACTTGTGTAAAAGTACAAAAGCACTTGATTTTTTACACAAAAGTACTGATCGATGAACCATGTTTATTATTTCTTCTAGCCAGCATCAGTCAGACTAGTGGTTAGTCAGACATATAATATGTATTGATCTGCAAATAAGAAAACTTATTTTATTGCAAACACTTATTTTATATTTTCTAAACATTACACTTCAATACACTAAAATTTAAATTTAGGTTACTAATAACTAAAGTCTGCAAACAAGTGAAATAACATACCATATACAGTATATACAGCTAAATTTGTATAAATACGTTGTGACAAATATGTAGATGTCAAATGGGGCAAAATGCATTTGTGGGAACGCTATGCAGACATAATAGTTTTATGAAATTAAAAACTGCTAAAGCAGCAGGGAAGATGCACAGCTATTAATTAGCATTAGTTTACAGTACCTAAAATCGCCTAAAATCTTCACTACATTTCAAAGCATAATATCATACTTTTTGCTTCACTAAATTTCATAAAAAGACATTTTGTTTATTTGTGAAGAAATCTGCTCTCCCTCTGAGACCCAAGAGCGATGTCTGATTCGTGAACAAGCTGGTTATTTCCAATGAACCTGTTGAATTGGTTCACGAAAAACACTGAACGATACATTTGTGAATTGGACTGATCCAATTGCAGCTGTTCTTGAGTCAAAAACTTCCTCAATTATTAAATAATCCAGTCAAAATGCCCAAGAACCAGGATATCACTTGAGCTTGAACGTGTGTGACAGATGGCACAAAAACACTGATGAAGTACAGAATCTTAAATAATTATAAGTAAATTATTTTATAAAGAAACAGTTTTTTGGCACCAATTCCAATTGGATCAAAAATCTCAGCTAGTAGAAAGCCTACATCCCGAAACAGTGGTTCTCAACCGATGGGTTGAAACTGATAGGGTTGCAAACAGTGTTAGGGGAAGTTACTTTTAAAAGTAATGCATTACAATATTGCAATATTGCATTTTTTGAAAAAAGTAACTCAGACATTTTCTTGTAAATTTAAAAGTAATGCGTTACTTTACTAGTTACTTGAAAAAGTAATCAGATTACGTAACTCACATTACTTGTAATGCATTATCCCCAACACTGCTCATAAAATAATACAATGCAACTATACACACAATTGACATAATAATGTAGTCCACTTGCGGCTGGATGCTTCAAACCAATGCTACAAAGGCACTGCCATGTATGTGGGTCAAAGGCTGCCAGTTATTGTATAGCATGAACAGATTTTTTGGAGAATGTTTCTGTGTCTGTATGGAGGAAGTAGGACTGTCAGTCCACTTCCTGTGAGTATTGTCCAACGGTGTGACCTTTGACTCATGCCTCTAGTCCAAACGACGTCATCTTTTGTCTATATGCAAAAAAGAGGCTGATGGAACAGAACAATGTCTGTTCTGCTTGTGTCTGTGTGGGAGGTAGAGGGAATTCTGGGACATAGAGAGGCTTCTGTGTTAAAGCGCATGTTGTGTAGGCTTACCATCTGATGTTGCTGTTTGTAATACTTTTGAATTTCTCTGAATTCAGTTTGCTGTTGGTGCTTTACAAATGTGCACAAAAACATCCTCTCGGGGCCTAATTCTTTGAAAGCTCTGCAAAGCCAAGGCGGCTTTTTGCGAACTCATTCATGAGTGCATTAGAGGAAATTCAACAAAGTGATGGTGAAACGACTGACAGTTATTTGTCTCAGATGGACTTAAAAAAAGGATGGTGTTATAAAAAAAGAATAAAGGCAATCTAGATCTCATAATAGTGGCAAGGCTTCAATGAAGATTATGATGAACAGGATTCTGAGCACTGTCAGTGTGTGTGTGTGTGTGTGTGTGTGTTAAATCAAATGACATCCTAGCAATGCCCCGAGGGTAAGAAAAGTATAAAGCACAGCTCCCATGACGCATCCACAGACTAAACATCCAATTTAGCCACCCAGACATCTGACTCTCTCTCTCTGCTTCTTTTTAAACCATTAAGCATTTGTGGTATATGGAAAATAAAGGACGCCCAATGAGAATGCATCTTTCCCTCCCTCATTCTTTCTGTCCTTGATTTCTTCCTCCCTGTTTTTTTTTTTTTTTTTAGCGCTCGCC
>NW_015537979.1:655549-659779 GCF_001515605.1 Sinocyclocheilus anshuiensis | reverse complement strand
GAGTGTCCTCTTGTTCATTGTGTGTGAGTGAAAGGGAGGCCACTCAGAGCAACAAAAGACAGAATATGGAGCTCAGGAAGCTTGACAGTATATGTAAAAGAAAAACATGTCTCTAGGAAAACAGAAGGAGGGGAAGTGAGTATTGTTTCCTCCTTCCTGTGTCATTGTGAATCTGTGTGAGGAGAATGCTAAGCCAGACGGCCTTTTCAAGACTTGAGGAAGAGCAAATATTGTTGTTCTTTTCTTTTCACTAAATTTTTCTCTCGGTTTTCCATCCATTCGGGTCAGGGTATCGTATACCTTTCATTGTGGAGTTCACCTCAGTCAATTACATAATTGGCATACACCCCGTTTTCAAGAGTTTTTCTTTTTGGATCACTCTGAAAACATGTCCTTTTTAAATCCATTCCGGCACCTGCTTCAAAATACACCTTTTAAATGATCAAAGCAATTTAAGCAAGCACTCAAAATTGTTCCTGTTCTCACTAGTATTTTCCTGGGGAAGTCGTGGCCTAATGGTTAGAGAGTCGGACTCGTAACCGCTGTGTGTGTGCACTTTGGATGGGATAAATGCAGAGCACTGATTCCAAGTATGGGTCACCATACTTGGCCACATGTCACGTCACTTCAAATTGTCACTTCAAATTGTATTTATTAGCTGTTATCGACAGGAGCACATGTCAGGACTTGTGTGGTAACAGTGACTTTTGAGCGGAGGGATGTAAAAGTTTTAATGGCATAGTTCAGTCGAAAATGAAAATGTTGTCATTGTTTACTCAACCTCATGTCATTTCAAACCCATATGTTGTTACTTGTTTGAGAAAAAGGAGGATTTTGAAGAATCTTCACGCATCTCTTTTCAATCGTTCACAGTTGCCACATATGTTAAGTTATTTAAAAAAAGCCGCATAAAGGTATAGTTCACACAACTTGAGCGCTATATTCAAAGTCTTCTAAAGCCACACGACAGCTTTGTGTGATAAACAAACTGAAATGTAAGTATTGCAGTGGGCTGTTAACACAAGAACCACTTCTATTCTTTCATTGAGTCAGTGAACTGAACCCGAGACCCGGATTCTTTTCTACACTCTTAAAAATGAAGGTTCTTTATCAACATTGTTGGTTCCATGAAGAACCTTTACAATATTTTTTTTTTTTATAGTCATCGATGGTTCCTTGAAAAATCTTTAACATCTATGGAAGCTTTCCATTGGACAAAGGGTTCTTTACAGTGTTTTTTCATAACGTTTGACTAATTTTCAATTTCGCGGGTTATTTTTGAACTAGTAAACTTAAAAATGTAACTGCAACATGATTCAAACAGCATTTTCTTAATTAACCATCTATTCCAAACGCACCACACATTAAGTAGTCACTTGTTAAATATCTTTTCAGAAAAGATGCATGAAATATGAAGGCACGTATTGTACAAACTTGCCTTAAGAATATCATACATTTAGAAATATAAGAAAAATGCTTAAAAAGTCTCAAAAGTCAAGACAATTCAAATTCTAAATCACTAAGAGTATAACAACAGTAGACTATAATGAACTATAAATGTTTTGTAAAAACAAAGAAATATATTGCACCTAGCAATATGTTCTATTAACGGTCCTTCATAAAGCGCGTCACACGTGAGTGGTTAATCACGTGAGCCTTCATGCGGTCGGATCAATCTTTTTTCTTAAGTGTTATCATTAGCATATTTTCAATGTCTCTAATTCTAACGTTTGGTAAAAAAAAAATTGTGGCGAAACTTTAAATTCGAATTAATCGATAACATTTAAAAAATTAACCAGCACTAGGTTCTTTTAAAGAGATAGTTCACCCAAAAATGAAAATTACCCCATGATTTACTCACCCTCAAGTCATCCTAGGTGTGTATAGCTTTATTGTTTCAGACGAATCCAATCAGAGTTATATTAAAAAATGTCCTGGCTCTTCCAAGCTTTATAATGGCAGTGAATGGGGGTTGAGATTTTGAAGCAAAATACAGTGCATCCATCCATCATAAAAAGTGCTCCACATGGCTCCGTATGCACGTTCATGAGAGAGAGTCATTCCAGCGGATGACGTAGGACATAGCCATAGTGTAAGCTCTGGTGAGAATATGCTAGTCTCTCGAGAACCAAGTTTTGTTTACAGCAAAGGAAAACCAGTCTCCTCTTGGCTTACATCGAAATCCTCAGACATTTTTTCTTTACAAATCCTCATTTTGTACTTCTATGGCAGGTGTTTTGTTTTGCTCTCTCCTCTGCACTACCTTGTTAGTCAGTTCTCACCAGAGCTTACGCTACATCTTCATCCTACGTCATCCGCTGGAACACCACTCTCTCTTGAACGCACGTATGACAGTTAGCGGAAGCTAGAGATTACAGTTTATAAAGTTTTAAATATGGATATTTTTTCTTACACAAACACACCGCTTCACTTCAGAAGGCCTTTATTAACCCACCGGAGCTGTGTGGAGCACTTTTTATGATGGATGGATGCACTGTATTTTGCTTCAAAATCTCAACACCCATTCACTGCCATTATAAAGCTTGGAAGAGCCAGGACATTTTTTAATATAACTCTGATTGTATTCGTCTGAAAGAAGAAAGTCATATACACCTGAGATGACTTGAGGGTGAGTAAATCATGGGGTCATTTTCATTTTTGGGTGAACTATCCCTTTAAGAACTGTTCTCGGAAAGGTTCTTTTGGGAACCAGAAATGGTACTTCTGTTGCATTGCTATGAAAACCCCCTTTTGGAACCTTTATTTTTTTCGAGCGTATGAACGGTTTAATCCAGGAATCAGACCAATCAGTTTGTTCACATTTTAACTACTTTTATGGTACTTTGTTGGGTTTTTTGTCATTGTTTGATTCAAACAATACGGAGCCCCACCCATGACATGTAGAAGAAAAACAGATATTGTGGCCAGCCACAAATGAGAATTCATTTCCATGATTTATTAATTTGTAGGCACATATTATTAATTTGTTCCCTCGTTTTAGTTCAATCGTGGCCTTGTACTAATTTGTTCTGTTATTTATGTCGTGCAGGGCTCTGTATTAGTGTCATGAACTGTTGCTTTATGGAAAATTACTGCATGAAGATTCTTCAAAATATGTTTTGTTCAACATAAAGAGGAGAGAGAGTCACACAAGTTTGGCCCGGTATAGGGTGTTTAAATGATTTAAGAAGAGTTTGGCAAGAAGAAGAAAGGAGTGCAGGATAAGATAAAGCCACAACCTGCGTAAGGAGAAATGAAAGCGAGCGAGCGTGAGAGAGAGACGGATATGTCTGGAAGGCCTGCTTTTCTCTTTTGGGTTTAACCGAAGAACGAAAATAACTAGAGCAACCGTGTTAACGATGGAGCCGTTGAATGGGATCCAGAGCTTTGAAGAGGACGGCAGCACCTGAGGACGACCTGTTTGTCTTGTGGCTTTCTACCAGTGGCTCAGGATTCACAGGACTGTGTAATGTTTACCCAAACATGTCAGCTTTTAAGGTTTGAGGGTGATGAAGGGGAGGATAAGGTCTGCCAGCCCGGAGGAAGACGAGAGTTTGAATGGAGCAGAAAATGCTGAACGACAGAGAGAAAAAGAGATACTGGAGAGTTGTAGTAGCTTGGTGGGTGGGACTGGATGGAAGTAGTCAGGAAAAGAAAGAGGTCAAGCAGTTTGGAGATGATAGGGACCACCGGAAAAACATAATTTGCATCCTCTGTACATCCTTCATTGAAGCAATTGAGCGAAGAGAGAGGAAATATAACGTCTCTCACCAGCAAATGCTTACTTTATTTTGCAAATTATGTAACTGAAGGTGCACATGCTTCTGCACTATTGTTTTTTTTTTTTTTTTTTGCCATTTTGTAGTATAAATAGTGCCTATTAATAATTTATAAATAGGAAAGTTCATAATGTGGATAGTGACACAAGTGCATAGTTTACATCATTTGGGCTCTGAACTCAAGTCTCCCTACACTCTGAAACTACATTGTTTGTACTGCAAAAATATACATACATATATTTCATACTTCTAATCAGAGACTTTGAGTCAGTATTTATATATTGTTCTACTGTTAGTGATTTGATCATGCCATTCACAATGTTTAAAAAAAAGACTGAAAATGTGGGTGCTCACTGTTGCATTTGTGGTAACGCAAGTTTGAGATTGACAGATTTTATCATGATCAAAATAAAATAAAATAAATAAAATAAAATAAAATAAAATAAAATAA
>NW_015537979.1:653339-654300 GCF_001515605.1 Sinocyclocheilus anshuiensis | reverse complement strand
ACTCATAATTGTATCCTAATTTAGTTACATGGTGTTTGGTAACAAAGGGCCTACTTTGCATCAGCAGCACTGACTCAATGACAAACAAGTCATTCATAAGAAGACAACTGATGGCACCTGTATTCATTGCAACAAGTTTCTAACTAATTAATCATTTGATTGTTAGTCATAAATATAATAATATATTATGTGTCAGGCAGTCATTCATGCAATGGTGTGCAAAATCATGATCCTACCAAATAGCTACTTCAATTAGGGTACAATATTCAACAATTAAATATTTATTTATCAATCACTGGACACCTAGGGCCCATTGCTAATTACAACATTGAACTAAAAATGTACAAATTCTAGTAATCGTGAATATAAATAATTGGGAATCATGTATAAAATATAAAATAAATAAAATAAAATAAAATAAAATAAAATAATAAAATAAAATAAAATAAAATAATAAAATAAAATAAAATAAAATAAAATAAAATAAAATAAAAAGAAAAAATAAATAAAATAAAATAATAAAAACTCTTGGTCATTAGGTTAAAGAAGTTTAAAAAATGGTAGAATTTGGTCATTAAGTTGCAGAAGTTAAAAATTAAAATGGAATTAAATAAATACTTAAAATACACCTTGGCCATGAAAAGAGAGAACTTAAAAAAACAACAACATCAAGAACATAAAAAAGAAAGAAATGTGATATAAATGTAATAAAATGTAATAAATAAAATTAAATAAACCTTGGTCTTTAGGTTAAAGAAGTAAAAAAAAAAAAAAAAAGACCATTGGTCATGAAGTGAAAGAACCTTAATAAAATAATTTAAAAATAAAATAGTAGATTTTGGTCATTAAGTTTGTAGCGAATCAGCTCATGGGGAAATATGAATAATTAATCATAACTAGTTATAATTAATTATAAATATTTAGATCCGCTGTAGATATTTACTTGACCTCTCAGGGTCAA
>NW_015537979.1:652834-653276 GCF_001515605.1 Sinocyclocheilus anshuiensis | reverse complement strand
ACGTCGTCCTGTGTTCGTCTCTCTGTGTTCGTCTTCCTTGGTGCAAATAAAGTCTCGGTAAAATATTCTCCAGCGTCTCCTCGTGTGTGTGCAACGTGACAGATCAGCGGACCGAACAGTAAGCGGCATCCCTTCCCCGTATTTGATTTCCGGTTTTTGTAAGTTTTTGTTTTGCCCTTTTTTTCCCGTGTGCTCCTCCACGTCCCCATATGGAGGAGCGGTTAATGTTCATTTCAGTGGCTCAAGCGAGCCCAGACCCCGTCGTCTTCGCGAGGGCGTTTGTGCCGCTCGCCCTCGCCAGCTCCCTGGAGGGGGAAACCCTCGCGACGCTGTTCCGGATCGGGATGACGTTCCACCATCCCACAGAGCTCCCAGACACCACCAACCTCGGCTGGAAGGATACAGTCATCCGGTGTCTGGAGAGTCTCCGATCCCGATCCGG
>NW_015537979.1:635733-652329 GCF_001515605.1 Sinocyclocheilus anshuiensis | reverse complement strand
GCTCGTTCTCAGACATCTTGGCGCCCAGTATGTTTATTGGGTGAGGGGTCTGTGAATGTTTGTTAATCTAATGAATAATTGATTTGTTAAATCAAATGAAAAATGGTGTGTCTGATTGGTCCAGACGCTACAAGTTGCAGAAGTTTCAAATGAAAATGAAAATGAAATGCATACTTAAAATATAACTTGGTCATGAAGTGAGAAAAATGTGATATAAATGTAATAAAATAATAAAATAAAATATAAGTATTGCTCATTGAAAAGTAAAAAAAAAAAAGTAAAAGTAAAAAAAAAAAAAAAAAAGAAATACTTAAAATAGACCTTGGTCAATAAGCTAAAAAAAAACACAAATAAAAATAATATAGGTGTTACAGAAATGTGATAATATAATCTAATAAACATAGAATAAATAAACCTTGGTAACTAGGTGAGAGAAGTAAAAAAAAAAAGTAAATAATAAAAATAAAAAAAACATAAACACTTAAAATAACCATTGATCACGAAGTGAAAGAAGTGTAATAAAATAATGTAATAAAAAGTAAATAGCAAAAAAATATTGGTCAGTATAGGTGGGAGATATTAAAAATGTAAATAAATCCTTAAAATAACCATTGAAGTGAAGTGAATGAAGTGAGAGAAGTTAAAAAAGCAAATAAAATAAAACATATTTACAAATGTACTAATATAAGATGTAATCAAATAAAATTCAAATCCCCGACCATAAAGCAAGAGCAATGTGTTGTAGAGAGAGGTGTGATTGTGCACTCAGGCGCAGAGTATTATGGCCTGCTGCTCCATTGTACAAAGAGGAACCCCTATCCTCATTCTGTCTTATAAAGGGCAACTATGATTTTTGCCTTATCACACGTTATGTTGTGAAGCTTTAACTTCAATCCCTCCTTCCTCTCCAGGGTGGTCTCTTCTGAAGCTGGTGTAAAGACACTTTGAGAATCTTTGGCCCCTGACCTGCAGGACAGTGTTTGTGAGTTAGTGAGCGTCCATGGAAGAGAGACAAAAAACCGGAAACGTGCCAACAAGGCTCAGATTGTTCCAGTGGTGCTGATAAATGGCTCGCTGTCATCAAGAGGCTGAGAAAGACAGAGAATATCTCTAATGAACACTTGCACGGGCCTTATCATCAAATAAAGTGGCACAAACGTATCAGTCTGCTGTCCTTTGTGTGCGATGTGGGAACTGTTTGCAGGTTACAGGAAACAATTTCAGAGAAAAGTTTAAGACTGTTGTTTTGGGTCCCCGGGTCTGTCTGATATGCCATTACGTCAGCTTGGAGTGAATGATGAATTGATGCATGGCTCCGACCTCTACACTTTGTTTCACCTGAAAAGGGCTTGAGGTTTCTCACCATGGAGACTGTATCAACTTCTCCCAAACAGCCTTCTAATCTATGCATCTGTCTCACCCACTTTTCCCCTTTCCTTTCTTCTTTAAAAATATTCTTATGCTCCTCGGCAGGAATTTTGCATTTGTCAAGTAAAGTTCCCAGAAGTTTCCTTGCTGTTCGCAGTGGACTCGCCCCAAAGGTTTTTTACTAATGTGGTAGGTCTGACTCAGAGATTGAAGTCATCATCATCATCCAATTCATCATCATCATCTTTGTCAACTTCTGACACACCTTAATGTTTTTTTTTTTTTTTAAACTGGAAAGTGCTGAGCGCTCTTGTGATTTTTAACTTTCCATTTAACTTTAGGCTTCTGCAGTGGAGAGGATATATTCTCGCATTGATTCTAGGCAAACTGTACAGTAAATGGCATTATTGTAAAAGGAACAGCTTGCCATGCTGTTGATGATGAGCTGGCGTGAGGCAGGCGAGATTAAAGCATACCTGTGCCAGGGTTTGGCGGAAGGAGCGAGCCCTCGAGAGCCACTTCAAAGATGGCTATTACATAGTCTCCTCTCTGTTGCTGTGCCTCGACACGATCGGCAGAGCGGTCTAGTCATGTCCTTAGCGCTGGATTCCTTCAGCACCCTGCTTTTGCTTTTGTCCACGTTGTATATATAGGTGAATGATGTGAAACCAATTTGTTGTATACTTAAAAAAAACAAAAAAAACATAGAATACTTTGACTTAACATCTTATATATTCTTAAAAAAAAAAAACCTTGGGCATGAAGTAAAAAATGTAATTAAATTAAATACTGAGTTATATTAATTAACAGCATGTACTTACTATAGCATTGGGGTTTGATTTAGGGTTAGTTGCATGTAATTATGCAATACCTACAATATGCCTACAATAAGCATGTGTAACAAGGACACTGTAAAATAAGGGGTTAGCACATATTTTTATGTGACTTAATGTAAAAAAAGTAAAATAAATCTGTTACCATTTTTAAAAAATATTTAATGTAAACTAAAAACAAACAAATTTATACTTAGTTCTGACTTTTACATTTTAATAATGATTTATACTTAGATTTTTTCAGTTAGTTGAAAAGTTGTTCAAAGTAGTTTGAACATTTCCAAGAACGAGGTACATCAAGCAGATTTTTTTTTTTTCTGTTCATAATCTTGGATATCCTTATCCATCATTGAAACAAGTACAAACTCACAAGCCTTCAGTATGTATAGCAAAAATAAAAAATAAAAATAAATTAAACTTATAAATGCATATTCTATTAAATGCATTACAGTTATTTTATTGTACTGTTCAAGTATTCAAGTATGTACAACCCAATATATACACTCATTATACAACTTGTTTTAACTTTTAAATTTGTTAAGGGCATACAAAAACATATCGGCTAGTACAAACTATAATTTCTCTGTAAATGAAAAACTTTTTTAAGTATACTTTTTTTAATATTTAAGGAGTGAGACAGGTTTTTCACCATCTCGACATCCTTATGTGTCATTGACACGATATGTAAAGGCATAAGCCTATATTTAGCAAAAAAAAAAATATATTATTAGTGCACATAAATTAAACTATTACTGTTTTATACAAATATGATATGTCTGCTGATACAGTACATACTCCTGACTATCATTTCTCAATAAATGATAAACATCTGAAACTCTTGCGGGGTAAACAGCAGACTATGCTGGTAGAATCAACACATGCTGTCTTTCTCTCTAGCCGGGCTTATGTCATGCGTCCTTAGAGAGCTAAAAATGCTTTTGTAACCTACACTTCACCTCTGTCTGAGAGCGTTAAATTCATGAAAACATGGCAGGAGACACAGGTGGTCCTATTTCACTTAATCATCCACTATATATAAAGGAGTTATTCTACAGCTGCAGTGGCAGATACTGTCACTCGCTTTTAGATGGCGAAAAATGGGTCTGCAATGTACACTGTTCCTACACAATAAAAAAATTTCCCTCAGAAATTGCCAGTAAATTTCACAAATAAGTACAAAGAAATGACAAAATAGTGAATTAAATGTGAAATTCTGAAGTAGAAAGACTGAAATAGTATTTTCTTGTCAAACATACTCATATATATATATATATATATATATATATATATATATGCCACTACAGCTGTAGAATGAAGCTGAAGACAAAGGCCAGAATAGCATGTAAATGTATGATGAAGGGGGAGAGCCAGCAGAGAGAGGCAGCAGCTGTTTGTAACATACACACATATATATATATATATATATATATATATATATATGCCACTACAGCTGTAGAATGAAGCTGAAGACAAAGGCCAGAATAGCATGTAAATGTATGATGAAGGGGGAGAGCCAGCAGAGAGAGGCAGCAGCTGTTTGAAACTTTAGTAAAGTCTTCATTGCATATGTTGACGTTTACGAGTATCAAATTTCCGATAGCCGTGCATCAAAACCCCTACATGTGCAAACTCTGGGGGGAGAGATTGCGATACAGCCTCGATATATACCATCTCCCGCAGGGTGTACTGAAGGGGATGAGACTGTTATGAACAAACGTGTTGCATTGCCTGAACACACTTAGTAATAATTGAACTAATCATCAGGAACCATGTGTTCAGCGCCTAAACATGGCTGCCAGATATTTCCTTTAGTATCAAAATATTGTGCTTATGACCGCTTGTGAACCGGTCACATCTGCCTTTCTTTAATTAAAATAGAAAAAAAACCAACAACAATAAAGAAAATTAATATCTTCTTGATTGCAGTGGTTGCAATATGATGCTGCATGTGCGGTGTGAAGAACATGACGTTCTCCGTAAAGGCAGCAGGAGATCGGTTACACTTCTTAATGCCTTAAATCAAAATTGCCCATTTGGCTGAAAAACAAACATTGTTTTCATTAATTGTAATTATTGCAATAAAAAAGCAGCATGTGTTAGTTGAGTGTGGAAAGAATTAAGCATTACCACATGATGGGGCAGTTTTATATTAAAAGGAAACTGTCAACAGCAGGGTTATTATCAAACACTAAAACTGAAGACATAAGATACTGACTTTGTAAACTAAAATAACAAAATCAACTAAAAGATAAAAAAGAGTGGATGAAGAACTAACTAAAATAAAATAATAAACAAACAAAACAAACGATCATTTTCATAGTCGTTCTGATTCCAGTCTAATCTTTTTAAGACACCCCACCTGCAGATGGCGATAAAGTTTGTAATGCAAGTAAGCTTGCCGATAATTATTTACGTTATCTACACAGCAGTCTCGAAAACATTATTGCTAAATACAAACCCTGGAAAAGCCACTGTATTAAAGCCTGTTCACACAAGCACAAACCGTCACCATGTGAATTGTCCAGTCAGAGTAATGCGTAAAAAATGGCATATTGGGCTGTATGAAAAGCCAAATTCACTCTCTGACAGTATATTCTGATTACTCAAAGCTCAGCACAACTTTCTGTTTCTTAACACCAATTACAAGAGTACAGAGACAAGACGGCCGGTTCTGGATTTCCTCTGCTATTCAGTGCCAATTACTAAAATGGTCATTAACCAGCGGATCTTGACATATGACAAAAGGTGCAGATATTATTGGTTGGTTTTATTCACAGTATGATGCAAAATAGCTTAGGGCTGTATCTGAAAGCTTGTTGCCTTACTGCCTTTAAGGTGCGGTCACATTAGCAAAATTGCATCAAAATTTTATGATCAAACCAAGGTCCATCCTGACTACATATTGGGGTCTCTCTTGGGAGCCCAATCATCTCTGAATTTAAGAGAAAACGCCAATGAGAATTGGCTAGTGGATTTTGCATGCTGAGCCACTTCCCGTGCCTACGGGTATATAAGGCGACAGCGCGCATCCACTCATTAGGTTTTACGCTGAGGAGCCGAGAACGTGTCCCGGCAACAGCGACTAGTTCAAGGTTGTGGCAAGGGGACATAACGTCTCCGTTCCCTCCATCAGGGAACGAGGGTTACGTACGTAACCGAGACGTTCCCTATGTGTCGGTCACTAAGAGTTATGTCGTGACGACATATTGGGGTCTATGGAAAACACCACAACCTGAGCACCGTCAGAACCCTGTGGTGCTGCAATTGTTGACAAGCCATAGCGTGTCAAGGCAAAAGCTATGCTAAGGTCGTAACCTTCCCAAAGCCCCAGCACAAATTCACTGACCTTGGTACCAAAGGGGACCAAATGGTGAGTACATCATTGCTAGAGAAGGCCGTGCTGCTGTTCTGTTGTTTCTGGAAGGGATTTCAACCTTCAGTGAAAGATTGCTTCAAATCTTTCCTATTTGTTCTTTCAGCCTGGCAGAACGATGGGGAAGCGTGCTTTAAGGGAAAAGGTCACTACGGAGACCACATCCTACCCGTAGGGAGGTGACATGTGGAGATACTGATATGGACTGATCCAGAGGGCAGTACAACATATGGCATGGGTCTCTGAGGCAGGCATGGAACAACTGCCAGAAGAGACTGACAGAGCGGGTCTCTCAAGGGAAGACACGGGTTTACAGAGAGGGAAACCTTAGAGTGGAAGAAACACATATGGGATTACCCGTAGGGAATCAAGCCATATGGACACCTAGCCTAGTACAGGGGCCGACCGGGACTCCGGGCATGCTAACACCAGTACTGGGCCTAGCGTCAGACTGCTCCGCCAAGTCTGACTGCCGGAAGGTGCTGGAGGATGCTCGACCAGGGTTCGCCAACCGGGGAACTCTACTGGGAGAAGGAAGGTGCTCGCATCCCCATGTGAGGGGGAATTGGTGCAGCAAGCGTGAAACCGAGCTGGATCTTCCTGCCAATTACCTGTTACCCAACACACGGGAAGAAACCGGCTCTACACAAAGGTTGTAAAACCTTGAGAAGGTGTTAGGTGTCACCCAGCCTGCAACTCGACAGATGTCTGCCAGAGAGGCGCCATGGGCCAGCGCCCAGGAGGAGGCAACACTCCGAGTGTAGTGGGCTCTCACCCCCAGGGGGCACGGCTCGCCTTGGGATTGGTACAACAAGGCGATGGCATCCACTATCCAGTGGGCCAACCTCTGCTTGGAGACAGCCTTCCCTTTCTGCTGACCTCCAAAGCAGACAAGGAGCTGCTTAGGGCTTCTGAAGCTCTGGGTGTGGTCCACGTATATGCGTAACGCTCTTACGGGGCACAGCAACGCCAAGGCTGGATCTGCCTCCTCCGAGGGCAGCGCTTGCAGGTTCACCACCTGATCTCGGTATGGGAGTGGTGGGAACCTTCGGAACGCATCCAGGCCGGGGTCTCAGGGCAACGTGAGAGTAGGCCGGCCCGAACACAAGGCACTCTTCACTTACCGAAAATGCTTGGAGGTCCCCGACTCTCTTTGTGGAAGTGAGCATGATCAGGAGCACTGTCTTGAGAGACAGGAACTTTAACTCAACTGAATCAAGCAGCTCAAAGGGACCCCTCTGCAGTCCAGCCAGGACAACAGAGAGATCCCAGGAGTGTATCAGGGGTGTCCTATGAGGATTCAACCTTCTGGCACCCCTCAGGAACCTAACGATCAGGTCTTGCCTTCCCAGGGACCGGCCGTCCACTGCATCGTGATGTGCTGCGATAGCAGCAACATACACTTTCAAGGTGGAGGGTGACAGCCTACACTCCAACCTTTCTTGCAGGAAAGAAAGCACGACTCTAACCGAGCATCTCCGGGGGTCTTCTCGGTGAGAAGAACACCAATTTGTGAACAGATTCTGCCTCGTAGAGGGAGCTCTAGCCTGAGTGATAGTGTCTACCACCGCTGGTGGCAGATCACTTAGGTCTGCTGCGTCCCGTCCAGAAGCTACACGTGGAGGTTCCAATGTGGACAGCGCGCAGCGACTTGAGCCGCGTCTGACTCCAGAAGAGGAGATGGCGGGCAAGTTGAGACATGCGACGTGATCGTAGACCCCCTGTCGGTTGATGTACGAAACAGCCGCAGTGTTGTCCGTGCGGACCAACACATGCTTGTCCAGCAGCAGCGGCCGGAACTGTGCGTCGCTCACTGTCGCCCATGAGCCTTGCAACCCGGAGGAAAATGAAACTGCTCTTTCTCGTGGCAGAGAAACCGGGATGGGTAGCGGCAGAGGGGTCTGCTCCACTCCCCTTGAGGAGGGAGAGACGCGATAGCAGCGATGCCATGGACATGCATCCGCAGAAGACGTATGACTCATCCACGAATGCCGCTTCAGCGTGCTGAAGGCCCAGACACTGAAGACAGTGATCGTGGCCGTCGACAGAGGACAGGAAACGACCGCATCCAGAAGAACACGGATGAAACGGCATCTTGAAAAAGACGAGAATCGTCCGTGATTGCTTTTAGCTGAAGCGCCCAGGGGAATCGATGCTGACAGGGACACCGCTGTAACACGCCATAACACCATCCAGGAACAGCCTCTTGTTGCACTCAAAGATGAATGGCTTTGTAGCAATGATTAACATAAACTACTCGGCTCCGAAGCAAAAATCTAATGAGTGGATGCGCATTGTCGTCTTATTTACCCGTATAGGCACGGGGAGTGGCTCAGCATGCAAAATCCACTAGCCAATTCTCATTGGTGTTTTCTCTTAAACTCAGAGATGATTGGGCTCCCAAGTGAGACCCCAATATGTCGTCACGACATAACTCGTAGTGACCAACAGATAGGGAACCGCTCACACAGAAGTTGCTTTCAAACCGAGCAGGTTTTTGTTGCTCAATATGGTGAATTCATGTGACCAACTTGAACACAAATGAAACTTACATGAGGAAGGTTTTTGCCCTCACACGAAACTCCTGAGCGCACGGATTCCTATTAGAATGACTGGATTTCACATGTGGCATTTTGCAGAGCAATGTGGCTTCACCTTTCTTAGGCAATGACTTTGAAGGCAGAATTTGTTCACAAAAGTACCTCATGAAACTGATTTTGGACAGACTTTTCAGGCAACATAACAGTTTAATGATCTACAACAAAATGGAGAGAGTTATAATTAAACAAATATTTAATTACTACAATACTAATTTCTCGCTAGAAATTACATCAAAAATGTACATTTACACACAAATTGACCATCAAAGTCTGTTGCATTGACGGCACGGAAATGTTCATGTCGGTATGAAAATGCGCAAAAACAGTTAATTTAAATCAAAATGTTTAGTGTACCGAATTGTCATGCTGAACATCCGGTGTTGGTGTGAAGAGACCTTTACACATCGCTAAACTAGCTAGCTACTAAGTAGCTAGAAAACTGTGCAAAGTTCAGATCTTGGGAGACAGCAATTGATGGAGATTTACAGACCTAAATATTTACCGTTCACACCAAAAACATCAACTATAATGATAATTATATCAGCGTCCATATCAACAGAACATAAAGTTCCATTTAAGCACATGCTTCAGTTTTGTAATCTTCCACTTTAAATGTTTGAGCTCTGCAGAATGGATTCTGATTGGCCGTAGAGCTTGGCGATATACCAAAAATTTGACATCTTAATATATCTTTCAAAATCTTGATGATAATCAAAATATATCTTGATATTTTTGCTTTTGCAGATTTTTTGGGGACTAATTTATCATCCACTCCCATGTCTCCTTCCACACCTGTGTCACTTGTTATCGCAATTTTGATAATGACGAATTAAATTGTGTACTACACGTGAGATACAGAGGAGTGAAATTGCCTATATTTGCCACCTTTGGCACATTAATGTTAATTTTCATCAATATTAGATATTCATTGTATTCTGTAATTTTGTATCATTTAATCCATTATCACGATAATATCGTTAATATTCAGTATATCGCCCACCCCTAATTGGCTGTTGGTGCTTTTTTATCGTACACCACCTGGAAAAAAAATCATTGTGAAAGCGATTCCAATGATGTTGTTTCTCTGTGCCATTATTGTTATATTTATGTGTGTACTCTGCTAGTCTTTTAAATTTAGAATGATTTTTACAAATATGTCTTTATTGCTATCATTATAGTTATCGTCCTTTGTGTGAACAGGCCTTTATTGATATTGATTTTAGAGCACAGATTGTGCTGAGATTTTGTATGTGGTATGCTGGGTGTGAGACGTATTTCACACAGCTATAAATATTTATTTTTCTGATAAAGGTTTAATATTGCAGTTAGTTCTGTGTAGCTGCTGTAGGGTAGCCGTCAACACCTTGATGGCAAAGGCTCATTAAGCCATAAATACCAGCTGATGTGTCATGTGTGCGATATTGGGAGTAGTTCAAAACCCAAATATTCCCTCCAGTTTAACAGGTTTGTGTTGACTGCATTCCATGCCACCATATCAGTGGAAAACAGCGGTGGTCAGGTCAACTCAATCTGTTTCTTTTTCTGAGTGAAGTTTTCCAGGCCCCATCTATAGCAAATTAGCTTTTCACCTTGTGATGGTTGACACACTGACAAAACAAATAAATAGCCAAGTATCAAAGTCTCTGTGATGAATATTTTCAGACTTTTCAGTTTATCTTCTCAAGCTTGGTGGTCTACGGTTATGAGAAGCTGCCCTTTTGGCTGTTCCAGACCTCCAGGGACAACAAATGAAGTAATGTTGCAGTTTGGTTGCTTTAATATCGACTCGACATTGCCTAAATGAAAACCTTGCTAAAAATGTTCAAGGTCTTTGCAGTAAAATCACTTTAGCCCATTCCCAATTCATCTTGCAGCACTGTTACACTTCTGGATTGACACAACCCTCGGTCTGAATAATTTATTACACCTGTAGGTTGAGTAACACCACTGAGATCCATCAGCATGTATCTGAAAGCTGCAAAATGCTGCCTTCGCAAACATAGCTGTCTATGGCCTCCCTTAATCTTGTGTCTCAGTGGCGAGCTAAACTAGGATGTCAAAGGAAGCAGACAGAGGAATAAAGAATAATAACTATAAAATGTATACTAGAATACATGATCTATTAAAATTACACAGCTACTTTTGAACGGACATTGATGGATTTTTGCCTAAAACTAAAACTATTTTTTTTATGTTTTGGTTATTAAAATAAAGCTGAAATAAATTAATATAATTATTAGATGAAAAATAAAAAACTGTTGTCTTGTCAACTAGCTGAAATAAGTTTAGGATGAAGTACTAAAATGACAAAAAATGACATAAAATGAATTAAAACTATATATGCATAAGCAATTTCTAGAGCACATACAGCAAGCGAGGCTGACCTAAGTGCTGATCAACAACATATAAAGAAATAATTAAGTTAATTAATAAAGACTCAAATAAACACACAAAACAAGATGTTATATGTTAAAACCCAAAGAAAATAAGTTTTAAGAGAAGATTTCATGCATTAACTAACATTTACTAACAATGAGCAATATATTTGTTACAGTATTTATTAATATTTGTTAACGTTAGTTAATAAAAATACAAATGTTCATTGTTTGTTCATGATAGCTTAAGTCAATTAAATAATAGACACAACTTTTGATTTTAATAAATATTACATTACATTAACTGAGATAAATTACATTAAAGGGATAGTTCACCCAAAAATGAAAATGTGATGTTTATCTACTTACCCCCAGGGCATCCAAGATGTAGGTGACTTTGTTTCTTCAGTAGAACACAAACGAAGATTTTAAACTCAAACTGTTGCAGTCTGTCAGTCATATAATGGAAGTGAATGGAATCCCGGCTTTGAGAGTCAAAAAAACATACACAAACAAAACCAAATTTAACCCTGCGGCTCGTGACGATACATTGAGGTCTTAAGACACGAAACGATCGGTCTGTTCAAGAAACTGAACAGTATTTATAATTTTTTTTTACCTCTAATCCACCCCAATGTCCAAAAAAAACATACACAGACAAAACCAAATTAAACCCTGCGGCTCGTGACGATACATTGAGGTCTTAAGACACGAAACGATCGGTCTGTTCAAGAAACTGAACAGTATTTATAATTTTTTTTTACCTCTAATCCACCCCAATGTCCAACTGTCCTGAGCGCGTTCACAACATCCGGCGCGTGATGTCAAATAAATACGGTCGGGCAAAAAATTCCACGTTGTCTGATGATATATCAAAATCGTCTTCCATTGTGATGACCTGTACTTCTAAATATCTTTAGATCATCGCAGTGCCAGTGAACACGTCCGCAATCTCTCTGCACTATGTAAATAATGTGTGACATATACGCGCGACAGATCGCTTCCGCACATGCGTCTACTATCATAGATATGTATAGATGCCCTATTCGACCGCTCCAGATACGTTGACGCGTCCGCCATTTTGGAAGGTATCGCGGCCCATCGAAACAGTCACTAATGAGGCATCTACTTATATATATCTATGTCTACTATGCCAGAGCACGCACACGCGTCATGCACCAGATGTTGTGAACGCGCTCAGGACAGTTGGACGTTGCGGTGGATCAGAGGTAAAAAATTATATAAATACTGTTCAGTTTCTTGCACAGACCGATCGTTTCGTGTTTTAAGACCTCAACATATCATCACGAGCCGCAGGGTTTAATTTGGTTTTGTTTGTGTATGTGTATGTCTTTTTTTACTTTCAAAGCAGTGGAGCCCATTCACTTCCATTATATGACTGACAGACTGCAACGGTTTGAGTTAAACATCTTCGTTTGTGTTCTACTGAAGAAACAAAGTCATCTACATCTTGGATGCCCTGGGGGTAAGCAGATAAACATCAAATTTTCATTTTTGGGTGAACTATCCCTTTAACTGAGATTAATTGATGCTTTAAAACTATTTTTTCATTGTTAGTTCGTGTTCACAAATGAAGTGAACTAATGTTAACAAATAGAACCTTATTATAAAGTGTTACTACAAAAGTTAGTTCATAATAGATTAATAAATACTATTAGTATATAAATAAATTATACTCAAATAACACTGCTGATATTGGTGTGTTTACACTTTCTACCAGCAGGGTTAAAGCTAGTTTGATTATGCTAATCAGTTACATTTTGACAACCATCACAGGTCACAGGTCAATTGAACAGAACACACTAGGGCTGATGAGTAAAGTATAAGGGCGAAAATAAAGATATATACCTGACCCCGAAATGTCTCTTGATGGAGAAGGTCAAATTTAGAAGTGAAAAATATTAGATGACCATGATGGTTTGATTAGATTGAAGGCAGAAAACATCTGGAACACAATTACACACACATGTACTACAAACCAGAGAGGAAATTACATCTGTTGAACAATAATTTGTAGTGGAAAGTTTTTCCTCTTTTATTGTCTTTTTCCTCTCCACTTTTCCTCCCTGATGGATGGTAAAATGTGCAGGTGTGGGTTTTCTTTGATATGCGAGTCCACGTGTTTCATTCAGAGGGTTCTTGGCTGCCTTTGGAAGAAACCGTCAAAGCCAGAGCCTCTAATTTTTCAGAGATCGTCCAGGTCTCTTACTGAAGGTGTTGCCTAGATCAGGCAGGGTTTATAATCAACACTAGTGATTAGATGAAATTGGCACAGCTGATAAAAACATCAGGTCTGTCTGCTCTCATTGGATTCGGACAGTGCGCATAATCACGTACAATCTCTGGAGTCCATTCATTAATTAATTGAATGGGAAATTGAGAGAGGCATCCATAATGATAATAATAAAAAGCAGAAGGCCAGATTTCACATGTCGTAATCAAGAGTCGTATTGTTGCTCTGTTTTTGAAGCCAGCCAACTGATGTAGGTGGCATTTTCATTTGAAACGTGAGATCTGCTGTGTTGGATTACTCATAATTACTCTAGTATAATCAATATTGTGCAGTTTTTTTTTATCTTGATTGCACTTAAAGCTTAATGAATATCGTAAGGACCGAAATGAGGACATTGATCAACGAGCGAGTCTGTCAAAAGCTCCAGCTATTACAAGAAAGGTATGTGACCACAGAGAAATGATGGTAAATGAATGAACTCATAAACTAATCAAGCATAAACTCATAAAATAAATATCATTATATTTCTCTGCAACAAGCAGACCTTAATTAAACAAATCAGTGGTTTTCATCTGTTGTGTCACGAACCAAAATGAGTCACTGTCTGATTAGCAGGGAAAAGCAATGCTGAATATAAGTAATAGAATACAAACTATATAAGCAAGCATAGTTATAATAGACACATTCATTGTCTTTTAAATAGGAGGAGAAAATATTTTCACAAATTATTCTAATATGACTAATACTAATTACGAAAATTGGCCCAGGTTTTTGTATTATGTTAATAATTTCACATATGGCTGGATCTATGCAGTTCATGGTGATAATAATGTTTTATGTTTGATTGCGAACTTTAGTTTTACATTGTATTTTTTATGCACATATGGTTTTAATATATGATATACATTACCGTTCAGAATTTTGGGGTCAGTAAAAATTTATTTATTTATTTATGAAAGAAATTAATAATTTAATTTATGCTAAAATAATACTAAGACTCAGCAAAGATGCAGTAAATTGAGAAATAAATATATATATATAGTCAAACAACATAAGCGAATTTATGAAATTCAGTTAACTTTTAATAAGGACTCACCTCAAAGTTGAGGGGTCATATCTACCAAAATAAACTAAAATATGTATAAGCTATGATTAAAAATAATATATACTGTATATATAAAAATATATAAGATATGATATAAAAGAAAATGAGATTTTACTCATATGTAGTTTAAATTAATCAAATACCTGATAAGTTAGATTTTTTTAAATTTTATGAATGTAATTAGTTTAACATCTTTTATTTTATTTTACAATTTAGTTTTACTGTAAAATTGTTCTATAATTATAGAATGTTCTCTGTTTAAATGTAATTGTCACTTTTTTTTTAGAAAGAAATTACTTTTATTCTGCAGGGATGCATTAAATTGATCAAAAGTAACAGTAAAAGCTTTCACATAATTACTGAAAATTTCTATTTGAAATAAATGCTGTTCTTTTGAACTTTCTATTTATTAAAGTATCCTGAAAAAAATGTGAAAAAGATATGAAGCAGCACAACTGTTTTCAACATATAGTTTGTTTGTTTTTTTTAGCACCATATCAGCATATTGAAAAGATTTATGAAGGAAAATGTGACACTGAATGTCTGGCTGCTGAAAATTGAGTAATATAACTGATATGATTGTCATTGCCGTTGACCTCTCTGTTTCTCTCTCTTTTTTTTGGTTTTAGGGATCTCAGTATGAACAACATCAGTGAGATTCAGCCCAACGCTTTCCACAACCTGCACTTCCTCAGTGAACTGTAAGTACATTTGAACGGCATTTAAACCTGGACTGCCATGTATTTCAGCTGTGTTCAACTCTATGGTGTGACAAAATGGTGTACACAAAAATCCAGTTGATGAGTGGTTATTTATGTGAAGTGGTTCACTGAAGGTTAAATTGGAGACTGACGTAATTCCAGATGTGCTATACAAGACCTAGATAGAAATGTACCATAAAATCAGGAATAAATAAATAAATTAAGTCATCAGGTTGCTGATAATGACCTTAGCATGCATTGTGTATTTGTGTGGCTGACGTAGTTGATTTGTTTTTATAAAAAAATGATTAATATTAAATTTATTACCCTATATTTTTTACCAACATGACAATTAATTTAATGGAAATTGGATAACACTTTACAGTGAGATTCCATTTGTTAACATTACATTAGTTAACATGACCTAACAATGAATACTTCTAAATAATTTATTAATCTTAATTAAAGGTAATTTGAACATTTACTAATACATTATTAAAATCAAAAGTTGTCTCTGTTTATATTATTTATTAGACCTGAGCTAACATAAACTAACAATGAACAGTTGTATTTTAAGTAATATCAAAAAAGATTGTTAAATACTGTAACAATCATATTATTAATTGTTAATGTTATAATGCATTAACGAATGCTAACTAATGGAACCTCGTTGTAAAGTGTGACCGGAGATTGTATTTGTCATGTAGGTTTGAAATTATTTCAGTTCACTAGTACATTTTATCCTGCAAAAATCACTTTCTTAATATTTATTTATTTATTTATTTAAACAGCTAACAAGATTAATTTTAATGTACTGAGGATTAAAAGATTAAAATATTTATTTATGTCTTGTACCTATTATTTCTTGTTTTAAGCAAACCTAACTACATTTAGTTAAACTTATGATTTTTGTGCAGTTTTGCTTCTCGGGTAAATTTATGTTTTTTTTTTATGTTTTACCAGAAAATTAAAAAAAAACAAGATTTTTAGAAGTACAAATATCCCATGTAGTTATTAATACAAGCTACTTATACATGCATCAATTTGAAAAAATAAAAATACAAAAAATGACAGTATAAAAAAACTAAAATAGTTTCAGATGTAGTATGAAAGCATGTTACATGGCAGGACTTGCCCATTTATATTAGGTCTTTATCACACCAATCTTGTATTTTTTGGTGAAAATATAATTTTTTCACCTTCCTTTGCCACGTCTCTGAGACAGACTCATGCAACACTGCACGTGTCAGACAGAAATGTTTTGCTCAAAGCTCAAAGACATACAGAGATGCTCCAGTACTTCCTGCAGCTTCATCAGAGCCACATAAAAGATCAAACGTATTTTATCCCAACATCTAGCATGTACATACTCTGTCTAGACCTTTACATGTCAGCCATCAATCAAAAGAAGTTGAAGACTAAAGCAATACAGCCTGCCTTCTCACACTTTTCCCCCTGAAGGACCAATTAGCTCAGGTGAGACCTAGCGTAACCCCTCTGAGAGTCTCTGGAGAGCGTTAAAATTCAAATGAAAAGCACCTGGCCGCTGTGGCAGGTCTGCGGAGCAGCTGGGACTCTCGGCCACCTGACTGACACAAACAGGATGGACTGGGAATGGCCAGAGCTGTCAGAAAGTGTTGTGGGACGTGCAGACGGCAGGAGGGCTGCAGGAAATGTAACATTTTTGTAGGAGTCAATATTTATGGTGTGGCTGTCAAAGCAAATGAGCAATTCCTCATTCCACTTCACTGAACTAGTCCTTGCTTCCCCGGGAATGGCGTGCTGTTGCTACATTTCAAACAAATGGTGATGTGGGGGAAGATGTTGAAGCTTCAACAAAATAGCCAACCTGAAGCCGTTCTGTACTGAAACTGATGTCCAAAAACCTCTGTTCAACTAACAATTACAAAATGTCTTGACTCAATACATCAAGATCCATCACATCATAACTGTTTCTCAATTGAGTTTTTGAACTTGAATTTTTTTT
>NW_015537979.1:606844-634232 GCF_001515605.1 Sinocyclocheilus anshuiensis | reverse complement strand
TTTTTTTTCAAAAAAAAAAAAAAAAAACCCATCCATACATACATACATACATACACTTATGTATACCTTTTATATACTTAAATATAAGTATACTTATAAATACTTATATTAATAAATACATGTTTATTGAAATAAAATATATATAAAAATATTTTATTTCTGCTAATTTCCAAGGCAACATTAAAATTTTTTTATTTTTTACATTTTATTCTAGTTTAGATGTACTACATTAACTAAAACTTAAATAGAAATAAATCAAAACTATACAGACTTACTATATTTAAAAACAACAAAAACTAAAAATGACAAAAAACATCAAAATCACAAACTTGAACTAAAATTAACATAAAAATGAAAATATATTTAATGACATTAATATAAAAATAAAATCTAATTCAAAAAAATGAACAAAAACTAATAGAGCTATACTATTACACAACATTGTGAGAATATTGAAATATGATTTTAATGCCCCAAGTGCTGCTTGACTTATATACTGGAACCCTAGTAACATTGTACACCTCTTTAAAATCATATCATTTTTATTTTGACTGTAGTTATTGTTAAGGAATATAATGGGCTTCTTTGTTTCTATTCAATAACTGCATTATGAACAGCAAGGAACTCCTCGAGACACATTACAGTAATATTAGTGGGAGATAAATTCCATGCTTGGCTCTCTTTGAAGTGCTGCTGGGAATGATGAATTTGTGTGTTTTCTCCCTTTCTGGTACTCATTTACACCCTTAGGCACAGCAGTTTGCGCTGAGTAATTTCACGAGTCTAAATTACAATTTTAAAGGATCATCTGTATAGTTCTTTGCCCCAGGGACGACGGCGGGCTCTTTGGGAGTTTTCGCTTTTTCTTTTAGTCTCGGTTACAACTTAAGCTGCCTACCAAACTCAAATGATTAATTGGAACAATCCAATGTGATAAAAAGTATATGATGAGAGAACACAGACAAGTCTTTATGTTTATCGTCCAGAGAGGCGGATTTGACCTGTTCCAAGCGCTATCCCTCCGCATCCTGTGTTTGAGTTATGCGGTGCGTGTCTACTTCAATCAGAATTGAGACTGAGCCATCAATATCTGCTTGTTCACTTCTGTAACACTGTAACCCACCGAAGTCCCTCAGCATTACATAAACTACTCCCATGACCTGCGGCTGTCAGATTCTGGCTGCTGTCCTATCATCTCCAAGGTCATCTGTGAGTGTGGAAGGGGGAAGAGGAAGTCTTGTTGTGAACCGTTGGGACAGATGAAACGCAATCTGAGCCGAGTATGTCCTTCTACTTCCCAAACCCCACCTTTTGACTTCAGCTCTACCTCACCTTCTTTAAAGCTGATGATTTTCTGAGCTCACACAATAACTCTCATCCAAAAGCTAGTTTGTATTGTCTATATACTGTAGCAAATCTAAACTAAATAGAACAGCCTTACTCTGCACGCCACTCAACACACAGTTAAATCCAACAGAATTGTACTCTAATCAGCCTAAAAAGTACATAGTACACACAGATATTAGGTAAAACATTGTAAATATACTGTATATAAACAATACAATTATTTCATTAGATTTAACTGCTTTCTTTAATAATGCCCAGTAATGAGTGAAATCTGTCTGTCCAGTATCTCAAATTAATACTTTTATGAAGATTGTTGCAATGCATTCTGGGATTGACTTTGTAAAGTAAAGAAAACTTTGTCCAAAATGTAATGTTTTTGGACACGTAATTGCTTATTAATTGCAATTAAATGAAAATGTGTTATGTTTTAAATTTATAATAAATGCAGTTAGCTTTACAGTGCTTTTTAACAATTAAGTATGTCTTTATATGTAATTTCATAATAATTTCTATTGTCCTTGAAATATGATTAAATGTACTGCTGAACAAGCATTCATGGTAAACTAAAATATAACTAATTTCTGTAGAAACGTGTATGTATTGTATTTAAATATATTTGCAATTACCCATTTGTACTTTACATACACTTAAGTATGTTAGTGAACACATCATAATAAGTGTATTTTTTTTAACTCAACAAAATATTAAAACAATGATTTAAAATGTACTTTAAAGTAAAACTTGTAATTTAATTTTTAATTATTACAAAGTGCAAAATACAGTTACTTAAAGGGGTCATATGATGCTTTTTTAAAGATCATTATTTTGTGTATTTGGTGTAACAGAATATGTTGACATGCTTTAATGTTCAAAAAACACATTATTTTATTCACGAACAGCTTGTAACACTCCAAAGAGAAAGGAAAACTTGAAATCGCATCATATGACCCCTTTAAGTGTGTTAAGAAACAGAACAATGTAATGACTTGATTACTTAAATTTGTAAGGGAATTAATTGTTATTAATTCATTCAGGTTTTGATAGGACTCGGATCTGAAAATCCGAAGTTCACCTGATTAAACTGATTTCAAATTTGTTATGTTACACTTTAAATCAAGGGTCGTCCAGCGAGCCGTGACCTCAGTATATTTTAACAAATTGACTATGTATTCTCCTGAGGGCATCAGTTAATTTACTCATCCTTTTCCTGTTTGGACATAATAGTTCCATCCATTGGTGATCACAAGACATCGTGGTTTCTATATGTTGTGAACGAACCTTTTCAGTCCTGATACACAGAAAGCTTTGTTGTCTCCTGATTGGATTAATCTTTAATCACTCCTCTGAGTGGATGACGACAAGACCGGCAGGAAGTCGACCCAGAATATTGGAATCATGTGCTGGGTGATTAGCAAACCTCATGATGGCTGATAGGGGCATAGCAGTAGTGTCTGTATATGATAGAAATCCCTACAACAATATTTTTTCATATATACTTTTAAGATTTGATGTGCACTACAAGTGCACATTTAGTATAATTAATCACACGTATTCTTTGCGAGTTTCAGACAAGACCAAAGCAAACTAAATATGTATCATTTTTGTATCAAGTTTGTATAGAAAAGCACAAAGATCAGAGGCTTTAAGAAAACAGGAAGATTGGCGAGAGACATGAATTCCAGGCCTTCAGTATTTTTAGTATTTGTCTGTGTATCTTTCTTGTTAAGTGTAACCTAGATTAAAGAAATACTTCATGCTTATCTCATAAACCTAACCGTGATTTGCCCTTATGTCAAAAATACAAAACACTTTTAATTAAAGTGGTTTAGCTGGCCTCCCAGCGCAGTCTAGTAAGTCGTTCAGCCAGTTTCTCAGCCTAAATAGCTAACAAGTATCCAAAACCCCTGTAAAACCATCAAAACAGACCACCAACTGAAAGACCAGCTAAACTTCATAGGCTGGTAGCACTCAAGTTTCTTTCCCAGGCTTGAGCAGAAAATGACCTATCAGCACCTTTAAGAAGGGAGCACTCCAATGCTAAAGACCTGGAATTCCTGTCTCACACCCGTCCTCCTGTTTTCTTAAGTCTTCCAATCTTCCTCATCCTGTGTGAGACACAAGGCCACAGCCAGCTCCCCTCTCCCACCTTTCACTCTGTTTCCGTAATGGCTCTCAGCTGAAATCACAGTTCATGGCTCCTTCGTCATCAACCAAACAAACCGCGGCCAGATTGCTCTTTTTGTTTATTATTGCAAGCTGATGCTGAGCCATTAGTGGGCTAAAGGTACCTCCATCTCAAAGGACAGGCCCCGTCACTGCTGATGGGGTTTAATGGGTGCATTGCTGCCCCATTTGAAAATGGTTAATCCCTCATGTGAAGGCCATTAATCAGCAGCTCTGAAGGCATTACGGCTGACTGGAAATACTGCTGGTGTTTGCTTTACTAATTGCGATTTGTAGTGAGTGGGAAGCTCTCACGTTCTTTCGAGTGAAGGTTAACTGGACGTATTGTCAGGAAATGCATGAGAACTGTTTCCTGGTAGGTTTAGAACAAGTCTTAAAAATCAACAAGAAACATTCACTCACTCAAGTATGTCCAGACTTTGGACTGGTAATCTAAAGGCCCCAATTTACTTCAAGCGAATTTGAAGAACGAACTGGTGTGACGTAATTTCGACACAAAATCAAATGGGGAGTTCAATTGAATCCATGATGATGATGTAATAGGTAGGTGTGGCTCTACGCCTTATTTGACATGTACATCTTTTATGGTTATTCTGTTCTGTCAGTTAAGGTCAGATGCGAGTAACATCAGACTGGAGAGCTGCTTTATAATTTTAATAGAAAGCAACACTGACACTGATATTTCATGTTTAATAATGTAAAGCTGCTTGCTTTGAAGCAATCTATTGTATAAAGTGCTATAAAAATAAATGTAACATGACTTGACTGCTGAATTGCAGATCTGGTGCAAACATATTAACATCGCTATGATCCAATGCTTTCTTAACAGCTGTTTTCTCACCGCTGTCATCTTTGTCATCTTTATTTTATTATAGAGAGGAAAACATGCAACATATATTTACATATTTATCTAAATGTGTCTCTCAGCAGCACATGTAGCATTAGGATGTTTGCAAACACTAAACCGCTGCTCAGGAATTTCAAACTTATTTTTACCCCTGAGCAAAGAATGAAAAAACACTTTGCCATAAGTATATCAGGGCCTTAAAAGCGAACACCTGGCTTTGAGAGGCACCCTAGTGACACGTGACCCTCAGAGCCTAATCCAGCATAGGATTTACATTATGAAACAAGGCTGGAGCGCACCAGGCCGTGATGACCCTTAAGCCCCCCTCTCGCTGACCCACTCTGACTGTGTACCCAACTAAGCCTGAACATCTGATGTTTTCATTGCAGATGCTTGTGCAAATCAACGAACATTTGATGAATACTGCTCTCTCTACCTCTCCTCTGTTCTCTGGGGACAAATTTGGAGATGACAGCCTTGAATGGTATCATATTAGGAAAAAGACCAGCTGCAATTTTAATGTAACCCTCTCAACAGACTGAACCCTGCTTTGGTCCCCATCTCCGATTTTATGACAAGAAGCCAAAAAAAACTAAATATGTCTCTGGCAGGCTTTAGCCTTGGAGGAGTGCAAACGGTTTTGTTGGTCTCTACTGTCCACTTTCATGTCGTAACATTTTATGAGACATACTTGTTTGCTTTGTGTTGCTTCCAGTGAGGACGTGACTGCCATGGAGAGGACATTAATGGTGTTTTGACCCTTTTGAGGACAGAATAACAATGAAGCATAAATTTAAACACTAATCCATGGACACAGACAGATAGATAGAGATACAGAGAATAGAGAGACACAGAGATAGATGAAAAGAATGGATAAATAGACAGACATAAGGACAAAGACAGACAGATGAAAACAGAGAGACAAGCACAAATACAGACAGTGACAAAATAGCTAGATAAACAGAGATAAATAGATGGACGGACAGACAGATAAACATGAAGAGAGACAGACAAACAGACAGTCAGACAGACAGACAGACAGACAGACAGATAGACAGATAGATAGATAGATAGACAGAGATATGGATGGATGGATGGATGGATGGATGGATAGATAGATAGATAGATAGATAGATAGATAGATAGATAGATAGATAGAAAAACAAAGAGAGACAGACAGACAAGACAGAATTAGTCTTCAGAGTTTTGTTATGATGTTTGCTGATTTTCACATGGAACAGCAATAAACAGAAAAGCCTAAACTTGGCTTCATCGATGACGGAACAACCTTCGTGAGGACACAAACAGTAGTATAACTGTGCTTAGAGTGGAGAAATCATTGGTACATCATAGTTTACTATACAAGGGGAGGTAAATGACGGTGTAGCTTAATTGTCCAAGAAATACAGAGGGGTCCTCAGCAAATTTGCTAAACACAAACCACAGCAAAAACACACAAATCACTTCTTGACAATGTTTGGAATTCACATCTGTTTGGTGTATGTTTATACATGTAATTTGTGTATTTTCACACAAAAAATTGTGTTTACATTTCAGCTGCAGTGAAAATCTAGGTAACGAGAAACTGTTTGAGATGGATAAATCTTTTTCATTACTCTGGTATGTGTGGAGAGGATGGTAGATTTGATTTTAAAGGGATAGTTCACCCAAAAAAATTATAATTGCGTCATCATTTACTCACCCTCATGTTATTGCATACCTGTATGACTTTCTTATGTGGAAGTCAATAGGTGCCAAAAGTCAAGTCACCTTTATTTATATAGTGCTTTTAACAATACAGATTGTGTCAAAGCAGCTTTACAGTATCAAAATATAGTGTGTCAATGCAAAAGGACAATAGTAAACACTCAATTTTCAGTTAAAGACAGTTCATCATTGAAATCAGTGATGTCATCGTCCAGCTCAGTTCAGTTTAAATAATATCTGTGCAATCAAGTCAACGATATCAATGGAAATTAAGTATCCCCAACTAAGCAAGCCAGAGGCGACAGCCGGCAAGGAACCAAAACTCCATCGGTGACAGAATGGAGAAAAAACCTTGGGAGAAACCAGGCTCAGTCGGGGGGACAGTTCTCCTCCGGCCAGACGAACCAGCAGGTTGATCCATGCTGCAGCAAAGTTAGATTGTGCAGAGGGCTCATCTAGTTCCATGGTCTTGTCCCGATGGCCGTCTAGGAGACAAGGTCTTCACTGGGGATCTGTCTCTGGGGCTCATCTAGTTGTCCTGGGCCCGGTATTTATCAAGCTTGTCAAAGTGCCATTTTAGTCTTAAGTGCTGAGAATTCATGAATTTTACTTCTACTATCAAACTTAAGTATAAAAGCAAGTTATAATATTTCTTAAAGTTAAGAATCACTCTTACTCTCCCAGTTATTTGAGACAGCTCGAGAGGTCTCTCAAGTGGTTAGGAGTTGCCAGTAGGGGCTTGTGATGGCGCTGAGGTGACAGAGACAGAGACTGAATCTTTCAGGAGAGGAAGAATGTTCTTGAAATGTTTGATGATGAGCAGTTAATCAAATGGAAACATTTCCTCAGTTATTCAAACAGAAAACGAGCAAAGAACATATGCATTACCAAAGAACATCATAACTGACTTCAGTCTAGCACGAGTATATGCACTTTAAAAAACACTCCCGTTGTAATCAGTGAAGCTACCTACGCTGTATGATGAATAAATCTCTTAACCCTTATTTACACTGCACACGTCTGCAGCACGTTATGGCTTCGACGGAGCTGATCACGGCCATTCTAGTCAATGCTTGTGTTTATACCAGCCGGGCTGCGGCACATTTCTCTTGGCGTCCCATTAGCGGCTCTCTGCTCTACATCACTGAAGATAGGCACGTAGTCTGTTTTTGGCAGATAATAATAATAATATAATAATAATCGTCTTGCTTTCGTCAGCAACAGGCGATATCTCTGACTATCATCTATCGGCACAACCCTAAAAGCAGGTCAGTTAACAGCACCTATTTATACTTTAGTCGCACCGGTAGTGACGTCATGGCTGTCGCCGGCCAACGAGTTGGTGTTTTTTCAATGTATGCTTCAGACACGGGTCACGACGAGGCGTTCCCCCATAGCGCCCCCCTAGAGGACGCAGTTCGAAGTTCCCATGAAAGGGAACTAACTTTTAAGTGCAGCTTTGAGCCAAGAATTTTTTTTACACTTAAGTCAATTCTTAGCAGCGTTCTTGTGAGTAATTCTTAGAAGCTTGATAAATACGGGCCCTGGTCTCCGCTGAAATTCAGGGCTGTAGAGGTCATCTCTAGGTGCAGATCCACCCTCTGGGCTGGATACGGATGGGATCTGGTGGCTATGGTGACCTCGGAATAAGAAAGAAACAGACTAATATTAGCATAGATGCCATTCTTCTTACAATGTAACAAGTACATCGTATGTGATTGGAAGTGTTCCCAGTTCCGGTTGACCTAATTAATGCAGCCTAACAATCCTTTAACGGATTTGAGTAATAGAAATGTGTAAGTGTGTTATGTGTAAGCCAGGTTAAAAAGATGGGACTTTATCTAGATTTAAACTGACAGAGTGTGCCTGCCTCCCGAACAGTGTTAGGTAGATTATTCCAGAGTTTGGGCGCTAAATAGGAAAAGGATCTGCCGTCCGCAGTTGATTTTGATATTCTAGGTATTATCAAATGGCCAGAGTTTTGAGAGCGCAGCGGACGTGGAGGACAATAATACGATAAGAGCTTGCTCAAGTACTGAGGTGCTAAACCATTCAGGGCTTTATAAGTAATTAGCGGGATTTTAAAATCTATACGATGTTTAATAGGGAGCCTGTGCAGTGTTGACAGAACCGGGCTAATATGGTCATACTTCCTGGTTCTTTGGTTACCCAGATTCTTCAAAATATATCCTTTTGAGTTCTGCAGAAGAAAGAAATGCACACAAGTTTGGAATGAAAAGAACAGAATTTACATTTTTAACATTTTTCCCAAGCTCTAAATTCCATGCTACGCTTTAATTTACAAAAATAACATTTCCGCATACAGCTTTGTTAGAAAAGTCATAAAGCTATAAATCTGTCAAAATCTACAAACCAAAATTGTAATCTTCATAAAAGACTTTACACATTTTCACAAATTGGCCTTGTGGGCCAAGAAAATCCCTCCTTTCTCTTTAAGGATGCGGTCACGTGACCTGAAGGAGGTGGTGCTGAATCATTTTGATTGACGCCTGTCAGTGCAGGTGACAGCACTGGAGTCACCTACCGCAGAGTGCTGGATGCTTTCCCCCGCTCTGTCCTGCCATAATAAACCAGAACCCAACCGGCAGCCCCACTCATATGGAGCAAATTACACAGCATGTGTTGTTATATCCATCAAACACAACCCCCAACACACACACACACACACGAACACATGCATGGACTCAGTGTAGTAATTTGTAACATGTCTTGTTCAATGTGATGGTCGTCAGATCAATGTGAAGTGATCACAGAGATGAGCTGTACACTCCACACACACGTACAGTATGAAAACAGAGCCACACACAGTCTTCACATCAGAAGCTTCTGCCAAGCAGATGAGCAAATACAGATGCGCGATCATATATATTCAACATGAAGGCCGATGACATGCAGTTAAAATAACACCTTGCGCAAAATGCAAAAAATGAACATGACACAGTGTCTGCTTTACACGGCAGTAAGATAAACAGTGAGCTGCCACAAAATAAATCAAAGTAAAGTATTAGCTGGAAAGTATAACTTCAGAAATCCTTTAAAGTGAATGGTAGATCTCCTTACACACATCAAACGAAAACTTCTTGTGAATATAAATAGGTCCTTTAAAAACACACCTAGAAGACACGCAGAATGAAACATGTTGTGGCAGAGCTCGGCGCAGCGCCAGGACTGACACTACTGTATTTAGATATCCAGGATTACACTTGTTTCCGTTGAGCATCTCTGTAACATTTAATTCATTTTTTTTTTTATCTATTTATGAAGAATCGTTGTTTATGGCCACAATAACCAGAGCAGGTGGAACTTTTTTCCTCGAATTTCACATAACGGCTCTATAGAAAGGCACCAGGAACTTATTACCGGAGCCAACTTATTACATCTACACATTTGGAAGATGATTACCCTAAGTGACTTGCACTGCATTCATGGTACATGTATGAATTTTGCAACTCAGGCTCATATGGAAAAACGAAACTTTGGCGACATTTCTGAAAAATTATATTAAATTGCTTCTTGGATGTGTCTTGACACTTTCAAAGTGACATGTCCAGTGAGTGGTGCTAAAACCACTTTAACTGGAACAGATGCATGTGAATCTGGCAACTTTTTAGTATGTTGTTTGTTGTATCGCAGCAGTTCGCAAATGAAATGTCCAGTGTGTGTTATTGCTTTATCGCGTTTAAAAATAATGTATAACCTAAAAGAAACACTATGATAAACCTAACCGATAGTGTTAACAAAAACAAACAAGACATAAAAACACATTTGCTGAAGTCTTTGACTCTTTTATTGTGACTTGTGTTTAACAGGACTCATACCCGAGCGCTACGTATCGTAAGTGCAGTGCTGTACCAGGTGTGCTACAGAGCAAGTTTACTGCATCAGAAAAGTCATATATATATATATATGGAGCTGAGTATGTGATGCAAATGTCAAAATGTATTAGTTTACAAATCATGTGCTATTGTAAAAGTGTTTGGGGTCACAACATAGCATTGTGGAAGGAACTGCACAAATGCAAAAAAATCTGCCCCGTAATCATAATTTGTGTTAAAGAAATAAACAGTGTTGTTGTTTTACTGCCTCTAGCATTCATTACAGCTGGAAACTGCAGACAATTGTATGTAAAGGTGTGTTTTTGGAGTTTTGTGGCAATGTAGGCAGATGCATGTTTTTTTTTCTATGTTGCTATTTTATCAATTCATGGATTCCTGGTGATTTAAAAACCACAAAATTGGCATTGCTTGCATCTGACGCCAATATTTGAACTACAGGAACATGGTGAAATATATACAACATCAGTCAGACATTTGGACACACCTTTATTATTACTGTTATATGTCTGACACAGTAATGGCAAGAAACACATTATCTTTAATAAGATTCTTACCCTGAGGTTGGTTACTAACCATTTTGAGGAGTGTTTAAACGCATCTCTATGGTCACTGCACAGTTCAAGCTAAATAAATAACTAGATTGGAGGTTGCCACCCACCTGCTTTTGCAGATGATCTCCTGGGGCGCACCACTCCCCACTCCTCTCTTTTAATTCCCTTCTTTTCAATCTCTCATTGATCTTTAATCCCTGTCATTAAGCATTCATTTAACACTCGTGAGTGAAGCGTGATTATACCATCTTTAGAGTTCTGGGTTTGTTTTATATCCTGTAATTAATGAAGGATAATTAGAGTGACTGCAGACTGGAGGACAGAGAAGCTTACAGTCATCAGAACAAAGGCTTCCATCCGCTTTAATGACTGAGCTTAATATCAGACTGCACTGTATCCTCTCCTGTACCTGGCACCTTCCACTATACCGCGATGACATGACCTCATTTTCAGTACACATTTCACAGTGACTTTAAATCTGAAAAATATTGCTGTACAAAATTGTTTAAAGAGTTTTACTGGAGCAGGCAGATCAAAAGGGCTCATGTTTGAGTTTGTCAGGTTTTAATTTGTGATGTAACCAAAATCACTGGGAAAGAGTATAGAAATCTGACTTGCTGTGAGATAAAAATCTTACTTTAATTTCCGTGGTCTAGCTGTAAGCCAATGGTAGCTTTAAGTCATGCACTGTTTGCAACACTTAAGTCACACGCCATCAACCTTAAAGGGGTCGTATCATAAGCAATCAAATTTGCTTAGATCTTTTGAGATAAAAAGAAAAACATACCGTAACTTTCAAAACTACACACAGCAAAATGTCTATGATGTCAGATGCTCAACACAGGATTTTCCACGTTTAGTCAGTGACAAGTCAGTGACATCTATTGGATGGTCAGAAACTTAAGCCATCCAGTCATAAGGGAAAATGACAGAGAAAGTAGGACAGGTAGTATTTCTCAACAATAGAACAACTAAAAAAATATTTGTTAGACCAATTTGACTTAAAATTGCATAGCAATGGTGTGTCTATGTAGCCTAGGGGTTTTCAAAGTCGAAGACAGTGGGCCTGAGCTTAACTGACATGAAGTAAGTATTACTCACTTCTGACATGAAGCAAGTATTCATTTCCTAAATGTAATAGGCAAATTTAATAATGTAATATGTGATGCACTAATTTAAATATGAAATGGAATGTACCAAAACATTTCTTAAAGAAAATATGCATTTTGTGATACAGACAAATCCTTTCAAATTAAACTCCCCTAAAAAGAGATGCACTGTGAACTCAAAATTCTGAGAAAAAAAAAAAAAACACTTGCAAGATATAAACTCACAATTCAGAAGAAAAAAATTCAGAATTGTGAAATGTTAACTCAATATACATACACTCAGAATTGCGAGAAATTGTGAGAAAAAAAAATTCTCATAAAAAAACTTTTTATGTTTTATTTCGTGGCGGAAATTGGCTTTGGAATATTAGTCTGCAGTCACTTTAAGACCTAATGCATGTATCTTATATACTGTATTGAAACACATTCAATCCTATCTTAATACAGATACAGAAACATAGTTGTGCCATTGCAGAAGATACAGTTAGATAAAATATGACTAATATATGAAAAACAATATTTGTTTTTACACACAAAAAAAAAACCCTCTTACAGTTCAAGATTAAATGATTAAAAAATGAGGTGATGGCCTCTTTAAAGAATGTCCTAAAGATACATTTGGATCTGTATTTTACTTTAGATATAATCTCCTTTCTTCTGTAGATATTGTCAGAACAAAATATCAGCAAATCGAGTGCTCTGTGCAGATGTCTTTCATCTGGCAGCAGTCTGATATTAGTCACAATGTCAGATGCAGATAAACACACTTAGATTAGCACCTGCGTAAAAACCCATACCCTACCCATGCGTTTGCAAATAACCTCTTCTCCTTTCTCTTCACTTCTCTCATCTTTTCTCTCACAAAGATAATGCCACCTGGAAAGATTGGATATCGAAATGCATCCAATCAATGCCTTTCACAACAACCCTCATTTTGATTCTCTTCAGTAACCAAAACATGGTAACATACTGCATTTAGCCGAGGTGATTTTCATTGTACCATGACTTCAACTGTCAGGATATCTCTGACACTTCATGTCAGATTAGACTGAATGTTTTTTTTATCTCCTCACGGATTCTTTTTTTTAATATTAGACATAGCTTAAATGTGAATATTTCTTATAATTAGACAGCTATAGTGGTGGGTGATATGGCAAAAATATCATATCACATTTTTTTTCAGGAAAATCAAAAAATCACGATTTTATCACGATTCTTTGTCATGTGGCAGTACAGCCAAACTAATTTCCCTATTTAAAAAAAACAAAGCCTTTCAAGGCAACAAAATATACAATAAAAAAAGAATGGCAGACATTTAGGCAAAAGTGGACGAAGATAAATATCTTTGAAATTATTTTATCTTTGTTATTAAAAAATAAGAACAAAGATACACATTACAAATTCACACATAATATACAAATAAAACAAACATTGCTTTATTTTTCAGTTAAATTGAATGAACAAATCTAAAAATAAAACACCGTATACACTGTATAAATTATACATTGATTCTTATTAAAGCAACTGTATTAAAATTCTTAAGTCAAGAGTGATTTTTCTCTTTGTGTTTTGTTGTTTTATTAACATTAAAGGGATAGTTCACCCAAAAAATGAAAATTCTGTCATCATTTACTCACTCTCAAGTTATCAAGCGTAGCATTAGTGATCCCCATCAACCTATGGGAATACGACACCTATCTAAGCATGCATATATAAGGTCCCTCAGTATTATCAGCAGTTTTCGCATTGCTCAATAGCTAATTACCCTCCTCCATCCCCAGCTCCTCCTCTGTCAGTCAGGATTCAGCCTTCTGATTCTCCTTTGAGTCAGACTGATTCTAAAATGTGTACATAACATTATTGAACTTTAACGTTATCTGCAATACATTTATGTTGGTTCTGTTCTGTTTACCCTGGGGGGGTTATCGCTGCTCTCCCTGCTCTCATCCATGCTAGGCTGCATGGAGGCGCAGGGAGTTCTTGCCCAGAACAGAACCATACCGCCAATCCAATCTGTATGCTCAATCATCTTTGACGATAGTGGTCCTGACAGATTTAAACCTGAATGAGTTTCTTTCTTCTGTTGAATGTAAAAGTTATTTTGAATAATGAGGGTAAACAAACAGTTGCTGGTCCCCAGTGACTTCCATAGTATTTTAGTTTACTACTGTCAAAGTCAATGGGGACCAGCAACTATTAGGTTACCCACATTCTTGAAATTATCTTCTTTTATGTTCAGCACAAGAAAGAAATTAATACAGGTTTGGGACAACATGACAGTGAGTAAATAATGACAGAAATTAAATTTTTGTATCTGTTTGTCTCTCAACTGTTTACTTTCACTTTAGACATGAACAACTGTGCTTATATGTAAACCTTGCGTGTTTTTCACAGCTTTAGCACAGTCAGACACAAAAGATAGCTTAGTCCAGTAATCAGGCGCTGTTTGACAGGCTTTTTGGTGTATGTGCTCATTTTAGTCGTCCACGATCAAAAATCATGATATTGCACTCCCCTAGATAGCTCACTGTTTTTTTTTTTTTTTAATGTAAATTAAAGTCTTATCAGAGATGTATGACAGCAAAGACATTTTACATTATATCTTCCTTCTCACACAAGTGCCCACATGGGACAGAGCGTGAGCGCTGTGATAAAGATCTGAGTAAATGCCATAAAATCAATCAAATTTTTTACAAGAGAATCAAAAGGGGTCATGCACAGTCTATTTCCGCATAGGTCAGAGTTTATAGTGATGATGAATACATATTCAAGAAGACAAGGTCACTTTCAGGGAGCTGGCGAGAGTTTGGATTTCAAAGCCAGAGGAAGTGCAGTCACAACGTGTACACTTTTCCATTTACAGATCCTCCTCAAGCCAGGATCCAATCCAATCCAAAAATGATTTAGCTATAGAAACATTTTCCATCGTGCTATGAAATTGATATCGTAGGAAACTGCATTGCAAATAATATGACCCGGTTCTTAGGGTTTTAAAACCAATGATATTTTCACCAGTCAGAGAATTCTTCAAATTCAATTGTTTAATAATGCAATGCATATGTGTTTTAAGCAATTTGTTCAAGTAATCACTATTTGTGCAGGTTTATATTTGCCATTGTGTTGCATTATGCTTGCAGTAATTGCAAAAATAAATAATTTAATAGGTAGGCAATGAAAGTGAGCCCTTAAAGGCAAGTGTGCATTTATCTCTATGAAAGTAATTTATCATGTAGGCCTCATTCCAAAAAAAGGACAACAAAAATGGGTTTAATGTTTGCGTACTGCAACATCCTAATACAATCTGTGATAAGTTTGATTATGCGTGAGCAGCGCCAGAAGGAATCTGCTGACATTTGCATGTTCTGATTGAGGGAGGAAATCCACAGAATGGATTTCAACATGGTAGAATATGTTAAATTTGCCAAAACGCTTAAAGCTGAATTGTGCATTTTAATATACCATTCATTATTTAAATTAAAAATCCTGACCAGCCCAACATAGCAACGTTGTTTCAACTAATGGTGTGAGTTTTGAAGCAGCGCTATTAGTTTTTCCAACCAATGGCAGGCAGGGGTAGCGTTTGGGAAACCTTTTTAAACACATCATTGATTCCATTTTGTGTCGCTTGCATTGCAAAAATTACTCACTTTAGCTAATGAACAGCTATGCGTGGGATTTATCTTTTCTTGAATGACTGGGGTTGAAATTTTGCTGAAATCTGAAAAGCTTTTTACCCAATTCTGCTGGAATAAATTCCATGTGGATGAGGAAAACACATAATTCAAATTCCTCACCGATACATCCATGAGATGAGAGTAAATGTGACCCTGGACCACAAAACCAGTCATAAGGGTACATTTTTTTTAATTGAGATTTATACATCACCTGAAAGCTTTCCATCGATGTATGGTTTGTTAGGATAGGACAATATTTGGCAGAGATACAACTATTTGAAAATCTAGAATCTGAGGGTGCAAAAAAATCAAAATACTGAGAAAATCACCGTTAAAGTTGTCCGAATTAAGTTCTTAGTAATGCATATTACTAATCAAAAATGAAGTTTTGATATATTTACAGTAGTAAATTTACAAAATATCTTCATGGAACATGATATTTACTTAGTATCCTAATGATATTTGGCATAAAAGAAAAATTGATAAATTTGACCCATACAATGTTTTTTTGGCTATTGCTACAAATATACCCAAGCGATCACAAATGAGAATATATTAAGAGCTCCACCAGTATGAGTCTCATCAAGACCTTATTTTTCTTTCCCTGCTAACAATTCTTCTCTGAAACAACTGTAATTTCCTCTTCACGAACAAACCAAAATTAGAAAAAAAAAAAAAAAAGGACGAGTATGATTAAAGTTTTACGATGTTTTGGCCCCCAATGAGGCATCTAACAGAAGACAGATGTGCTGCAGGGGACCTAACACTAAACAGCCATTCAAAGTTTTTTGCCTCTGACTTGTGCTGCTTGTTGTCAACACAGCTTTCAGTGGTCTAAAGACAACGGGCAGCCTCCACCTTTTTACACACACTATCTGCAACACAGCCGATTCTTGTAAACTACTCCCAATAAACATGCGGTTGCTGCTTTATGAGGTCGCAATTGATGCTAAAAACAGACTGGAAATGCAACAATAGAGCTGTGAGTAGGTTGTGATTAAGTGTCAGGACACATTTGGTTGTCAAAAAGCGTAATTTCAACAAACATCTATGGCAAAGTTGCAGTATGAAAAAGCTCAGCTCACACTTAATCTGATGGAGGCTTTTATTGTTTGGTCTGATTTGGACAGATGCTGGAGATCCCACACTACAGCAAGTAAATACGCCTCGTGTAACTTGCATCCAACAAAATGCATTAATTCTGTTTTGAAAAACTGTTTTTGAGTTTTACACCATTTTGGTCTGAAGATCAGTTTAGAGCTAAACCCCAAAATCTATCGAAGCTTTTGAAATGGTTGCCACCAATAGCATCTTTTTCTCATTCACACCTTCCTTAATCTCACCATTCAATGGTCCTTTGTAAGGGAGTGGAGTGTTTAGGGCAGTTTGGACAATATTGGACTGAGAGCAAAGACTAGTAAGGCTGGCCCAGGTTATTAGGGAAGGGTTCAAAGAGGTTCTGTTTAATGCAGTGTCTCTTAGGCTGTTTTCACACTTGGTTTGATTGCTTGTTCTGAAGCTAAGTTTGATTCCATTCCCCTCCTCTTGCCTCCACTGGTCTCTTTTCATGTTGTACTATTGGGTTTGAAGTAGTGTGTGTAGTAGGGCTGCACAATATATCATTTCAGCATCAACATTGCGATGTGCGCATGCACAATAGTCACATCGCAGGAGGTGCGATGCAGGGAAAAACATACATATTTTTGTGTTTGATTCAAAAGAAAAAAAAAACTTGCATAGTTCTATATTTGCCTGATATAAAGTAATTAATTCTGATTTAAGGGTTTGTAAAAAAAAAAAGTATTTACAAAGCACACATTCGTTGCTTCACGTTTTTGACATGCAGTCTCTGCGTGTGCATGATGATTTGGTCACAAAAAGAAACGCATCGTCAGTTATATGGAAATATTCTGGCTACAGAAAGGATGATGTTGACCAAAAACAGGTACTTTGTCGGGAGTGCCTTGCAGTTGTTGCCACAACACACAGAAACACGATTAATTTGTTTGATCATTTAAGTAGGCACCACAAAGCTCTGTATGACGAGTGCAAAGCCAGATCTGATTGCCGTCCAAAGCAAAAAAATATTTCGGATGCGTTTGCCAGTGTTACCCCATATGAGAAGGGTTCCAAGCGGCAGAAAGACATGGTACCAGTTAACACGGTTACCAAACAGGGTTTTACAAACATGAACCGTCACTTGACAAGCGTTATGTTATACCATCACGCACTTATTTTTTCTCAAGTTGCCATCCCAGAGCTGTACGACAAATGCAAGGCACAATTGGAAACTGAGCTATCACAAGTGAAATATTATGCAGCAACAACGGACTTGTGGTCCAGCCGAACAAAGGAGCCCTACATAAGTCTGACCATACACTTTATTGATGAGGACTTCCAGCTGAAAAGTCGCTGTTTGCAAATCATACAAGTGAGAACATCGCAATGGGGATGAGAGAAGCATTGGCTGCTTGGGGCCTGGATGAGAGACATCTCGTCTGTATAACAACAGACAATGCGGCGAACATGGTAAAGGCTGCCGCCCTCAACAAGTGGACCAGGTTGCAATAATTTGGCCACAGGCTGCATCTTGCAATTGGTAAATTATGCCCATGCATTTTTACTACTGTTGCTATTGCTATGCCATGACTTGACTTGAAATAATAAACATTTTCCTAAGTTCAGTAACTTATCAAAAATTTTAGTTTTGTAAGGCAAACTTATTTCTTTGGAAACTTTTTTTTTCTTCAAATGTTTACATTTTGCATGTGTTTACAAAAACAGTTTAATAATATGTCCCTATATTTGGGTTTTGATGAGGTAAAGGAGTTAGAACTGCACAGAATAATTCACAAATTATATTCTTTGAGATTAAATGGGTTATTTTAGCTCTTTTAAAGAAAGCATGTAGAAACTATACATGCATGTAAATATATGTAAATAATCAGTTACAATAACAGTTTTATGAGCAATGTATGCCGTGCTACAGGTATCAGCAAGAAGCTGGTGGGTCACTTTTCTCACAGCTGGAAGGCCAGAGGTGCTCTTGAAAAAGCCCAGAAGGAGCAAAATTTACTGACACATTCACTCGTATCAGAATGCCAAACAAGATGGGGTTCCAGACAAATGATGGTCAACAGGATTTTAGATCAGCAGAAGGCTTTAACTCAGGTCCTCTTTGAGGACAAGGCGGCGAGGCATCCGATTCCAACCTGGCAAGATATAGATGTCCTGGAATCTGTCAGCAAGACACTGGGCCCACTGCTGGATTTCACAGATGCACTCTCAGGAGAGGATTATGTTAGTGGCTCCTATGTGAAGCCAGTTCTTCAACACTTCAATGCTGCTAAGGCATGAGGAAGACAGACCTGACTAAGACCTTGAAGAAGGAGATGGTCTACTACATCAATGAGAACTATAAAGATTCAAGTCTCAAGCCTGCAATGGTGGATAGACTGGAATTCTTAGCCAAAAACCTCTAAGTTTGAATGAGCAAATTAATCCATACACGTCAAATTGGTGTATTTGAATATTTGGTAACACTTTACAATAGGTTCTATTAGTTAATGTTAGTTAATGTATTAACTAACATGAACAAACAATGAACAATACATTTATTACAATATTTATTAATCTTTGTTAATGTTAGGTAATGAACATACAGTCGTTCATTGTTAGTTCATGTTAATTCACAATGTGTTAACTAATGTTAACAAGCACAACTTTTGATTTTAATAATGCATTAGTAAATGTTGAAATAACATTAACTAAGATTAATAAATGCTGTAAAAGTATTGTTCATTCTTAGTTCATGTCAACTAAAGTAGTTAACTAATGTTAACTAATAAACCTATTTGTAAAGTGTTACCAAATATTTATATTTACTATATGCAACATTTGTGAGAAAGAAAATAGATTTTTTTTTATACATTTGTTGAAAAGTTGAATTTAATCTTTATTTGTTAGCTATGATGACCAACACTTGTTTTACTTTGGCATTGTTGCTAAAAAAAAGTCTGCAAAACAAAATAATTCTTCTGATATACGTTATTTATTATATGTTAAGTTTAGCCTATTACAATTTATTTGTTTTATGACAAATATTTATTTTATAAACCACTCAGGGGATTGGTGTATAGCTGCTTTTTTTCTTTCTTTCAAAATTTGTGACAAAAGATGTTTACTACTTTTCTATTTTCAAAAAGAGGTTTGTAATTGTTGAATAAAATAGAAATTAAATTACTTATTTTGTCACTCATGTTAATTCCCTAACGTTATAATGAAGTGTCCTCTTTAGTGTAGCGCTCTGTTTTAACCTGGAATACATATAGCTTCCTCATAACTGGATCGCTTCTAGACACCAGACTGCACTTCTTCATTCACAAATGAGCTCCCTTATTTTAGGGTAAGAAGCAACATTCATTATTAATTTCATAACATATTCGATCCTTGATTTGCCTGAATTGATAGTGAATAAGGTGAGTCAAATAGTGTATTAAACAACCCAAAAATAAGGCAAAAAGTAAAAGTAATTTTTCAGGGGTTTTATTATACTTTTTTATTATATTTATTTTCTATTAAGATGCCTACAAAATCACCACAATTATTCTAGAATTATTAATTATTTAATTTTTGAGCAATTCAAGACATCTGATGAACATTCCTGTATTTCGCAATATCACAAAAAAAAATATCGCAATGTCAGTTTTTTCCAATATCGTGCAGCCCTAATGTGTAGTACAGGGGTGGCCAATGTCGGTCCTGGAGAGCCACAGTCCTGCAGAGTTTTGCTGCAACCTTCATGAAAACTCACCTGCCTGTAGCTTTCTAATAACACTTAGACCCTTGATTAGCTGGTTCAGGTGTGTTTGATTAGGGTTGAAGCTGAACTCTGGTAGGTGAGTTTGATCAGGGTTGGAGCTAAACTCTGCAGCGCATTGGCCCTCCAGGGCAAGATTTGAGGAACCCTGCATTAGTGTATCCCATCATGCATCATGTTCTGGAAATAAATCGTGAGAGTTTTTGCCAAGATCTCGCGAGAGGTCACGGAACCCTTTCCAATGTATGTTAAATATTAATAATAGTTAGATATTAAATATAATTTGGTAGTAAAACAAAGAGTTGCAAGTTTTATTGGTGCAAATGAGTAGTGGTGATAATTTTGTACAACATTTGCAACTGCTTTTCATCACTTAATTATAAGCACCACTAAATTAAATTGTGTCATCTGTTATAGGGACTACTGAACAGACATTTAGAAGTTGATTTTAAAATGCAAAGCATTGAAAATAAAAATAAAGCTCTGTAAACACTTGCATTTATACAACACTATATGTGTGTCCCATCAGGTAATGAAAAGTTCACACTTGTAGTTTTCATGCTCACTTGAACACTTGGACCAAATACAGGAAATACGTCATATGAGTAGTCAAGTGGTCAAGTGCAAAGACCGCAAGTGTGGGTATTTGGACAAGGGGTGTGGCTGTCCTGGACCAACGTTGGCCACTCCTGGTATAGTACTAGATCCCCAGCATCTGCCCAAATCATCAATGTGACTACCACCATGAGCACTATCAGTTAACAGGACTCAGGACAAGAAGATGCCACGATTTCTTTCTCCAAAGGCAATTTATTCTGAGACAAGCTGCACAGAGAAATTAATTCTATTCCTAAAATGTGACTATGCTATCGACAGAGCATTGGTAGCCAACCATGCTCCTGGTGGGCTACAGCAGAGTTCAGCTCCAACCCTAAACAAACACAGCTGAACCTAATAAAGGTGTTCAGGATTACTTGATGATAAAGGGCAGGTGCGTAGGGTTGGAACTGAAATGGGCAGGATGGTGGACCTCCAGGGGCAGGTTTGGCTACCTCTGCAACAGAGGCTCTCAGATGCAATTTAGCATGGATTGTGTTTGTATTGACAGCAAATAATGCCAGAGTTCACATTAATCAAACTAGACCGATTTTCCAAGTAACTTTAGTCTTTGATTTGCTAGAACACACCACTGTTCAGAAGACAATTTTCAGACCAACCAAGTGAAGCAAAGACCAACGTCAAACAGAAGTCCAAATTCAAATTTCTAGTGCAGGGGTGTCCAATCGTGCTCTTGGAGAGCAATTGTCCTGTAGAGTTCAGCTATTAGAAATTTCCAGACAGGTGTGTTGGGGCAAGTTAGAGCAAAAAATCTGCAGGACAATGGCCTTCCAGGAGGAGAATCAGAAACTGCTGCTCTAGTGAGAAAGTGTGGGGCTGCAAGTGTAGCCTGATTAATCTTGTGGAATGAATGGATTACATGATACTAAATGCAGCATTTAATGACAGAATGCAGTTACACTTCAATGCCTTTCATATACAGAAATTAAATTCTACTTTGTGCATGCCTTCCATTGAGTGTCGAAATCCTTCTGGATTTGTGTTTCTGTGTATACAATGCATCAAAATGTAATTGCATTGAGATATTAAAGAAATCTAATTTTGTTCCCATGGCCAGATTCAATTCTGAAGACTTTACAAACATTCTTAATATTCATAACAATACACTCATCATTTGAAGAATATACAACATGTTGACACAAGTGGCTTAAGAAAATTAGCATTAAAACCATGTTTGTCTGTAATGTGCGAGAATACATAAAGCAGAAAGCTCCAGTGTTTAGATACATGACTGAATTATAACGAGGGATAAAAGCTGACCACAGAGCTGGCATGAGCTTTCAGCAGAACAGCTTGCTGTGGTACGTGCCTGAAACCTCATCCGACATGCATGTGAAACCGTCACTGGCCTATTTACACAGGGTGAACCGCTAAGCCTCGCAGCCTCCAAATCTGACACTTTTATTTTTGCCTTCCCCAGCCCCTCCATCTCCCTGCTTTATTTCCCTCTGTCTCTTGCCCTATGCAAAACAAATGTTTGTGAAAGAGTGGCGGCTCACGGTCTTACCAGAAATAGAGTCGGCGGATGGGAGTGTGGTCTGGCACAACATGAAGTGATAGCCATTAAAAACCTCAGAGACTTCATGGCTCAATGGTGGAAGACGGTAGTGTGTGTGTGTGAGCGCATAAGAGAGTGTGATCTGTCAGACCTTGACATAGACCCAATCCTGGGTTATGTCGTTCTGCTTTCTGGGCTCGTGTGGCCCTCAATGTGCCTGTATACAACACGGTTGTTGCTTTGCCAGAGCTGTCGCACCCATCACATTAGCTAAGCTGACTTACATGCTAAACATTGGCAGCACTTCTCAAAACTTTCATCTTGTCACACAAAAAGAACCGTTTGGAGTACAAGAGGAGATTGAGGCTACTCCGGCAGGATGTAGCAACTTTGAGGCAAAGCAGTTAGGAGGTATGGGTGGTCCTGTTTAGCTTGTCAGGACTCCTTGTGAGACTTCGACAGACTTTCCTCAAACTCTGCCACCCAGGAAAAAACAGGCACGAACGCTTAAGTGATCTGTTTGATAAACAAATTGATTAGTCTAGATGGGTGAGCCTACAGCTGGTTGATATTTGCTCTCACTCTCTCTGGGAACGTCTTTCCCATGTCTCACGTACTTTCGGAGGTATCAGCCATGATGCTCTGCTTGGCTGCAGCTGTTTGCACATTATACAGTGATTTTTAAAGGGGTCAACTGAAATTTCGATAGATGATTTAAAGGGATGATTTATTGAAATGACTAAAATTGAATTTTGGCACTGAATGCATAATGATGGTATGATTACCTCAGTGGAACATAGATTGTCTGTTTGGCATCAGGTGACATTATGTGCTCTGACTACATTATATTCTGGTTTGAAAACACCATTTTGCATTTTAGTAGACACATCAAACTCCCATAATTTGCACCCCGACTGAACCGCGAGGCCCTCTAACTATACCAATGTCTAACAATATACCGTAGCGTACGTTTTCCACTTCAGTAGCAACTCTAACCATTTTATCTTCGGCATTGTAAATTCAGTTGTACTATGACATGTTTGTTGCCACGGGAGGCAAAAGGAGCTTAGAGTGCAATCATATCTTGGCTCTTCTTTCAAAATGTGTTGATGTGTTTGGAGACCATACAAAAGAGAGATTTCTGTACATGAGTGGTAAAGACCAGCGGCCAGAGAGATCTGAACCCCAGCTGCTGTGGTTCTTGCGTCCTAGGAGATCTCTCACTTTTGTTTTCACCGTGAGCTCTTTAACGCACACGCATGCATACTCGTCTTTATGAATTCACCAGATTCTCTTCTCTCTGTTAAAGTCATCAATGTGTTGGACTGCAAATGGACCAAAGCACTACTTTTGTCCTTCCACAGGAGACTTTCGGGCAACCACCTGAGACACATCCCTGGCCCCGTGCTCCAAGGCCTCTACAACCTCAAAGTCCTGTAAGTAACGAAAGACAGAAAGAGCGAGAGCGTTTTTGTTTCAGTTAATGCTTATATGGAAAATAACATTCAGGGTGATTCATTCCGAAAAAGACTTTTGTTGCAGTGTCATTTACTGCCAAATTTGAAACAGAACCTCTGACAGGTGATGATTGAGGTTTTGATCTGCGGTGAATGGTCAGTGAGCTGTTCTTTATGTCTGGGTGTTTGCTGATGGTTTATTGACAGATTTTTATTTTATGGACTGTCTTAAACCCAGTTGATGGAATGGAACAGGACAGACAAAGGCCATGCAAGGAACAACTTCATTCAGGCCAACATACATCTCAGAATTTCCACATAGGATTCTATGCACCTTTCCATGTTGTCATGGATATATTAAATTTGCCCCAATATTGTAATTCAACAACCCAGTGACACTGATTTTTTTTGATTACACACCACAAGAAAATTGCCCTGCCACATCAAATCCTTTTATTGAATCATAAATCCATGTCTCTTATTCATGTCTCCATCATCAGCCAATACCTTTTCACTAATAAAAATAATTGAACAAGTTTTCTTTAACTGTTGCTAGATTTACATTTTAGTAGGATAATGACAACATGATTTTAATTTAGTTCAGTTTAATATCTTAATATGTTTTTGCTTGTTTTGAAAACAAGATAATGTCTGTTATTGTCAGAGATCTTATTTCAGTGGTCAATGTAGACAAAAAGGGATTGGGTTGGGTATAACAATAGTTACGAATTTCTGTTTGCTTTATGTGCCCTATTGTATCTTATTCAACAACCAAACTTGTCTGAGGCCCGAGTACCCGACCTTCTGACGTTTTATCTAATGTTCAGTTTTCAATGAGCCAGTCAGAATCACATGTAAATGTCAAAGCATATAAACCAAAGCCTAAAACTACGAGAAAAACATAACAAAAATATCACATCAAAAACATATGTTAGTGAAAATATGACAATGCCATGCAAAAGTGAAAGTACAGGGGGAATGAATACATACTTTGTGGCATTTGAATGACAAATTAATAGAGGATTATTCACAGCATCATATCAAGACTGCTGGACATTTTAAGTCTAGATGGCCATGGTGGAGCCATGATTTCCTTGATAAGGGCATCCTGCCCACAAAGGTGTATTTATTCCTTCAAACATTAGCAATTATCTGCTGCGTTGTCAAATGTCAGGAGTTTAATTTGATTGGACATGATAAAGCTGTCTGCCTTGTAATTAAACTCAACGTCTGTGGCTGTGTGCTCTCACATTGGAATAATTTGCTTTGTTCAAAGAGCTCAGTGTCATTGTTCTACCACTTCCTTTTTCTTTAGTTTTTTTATTCGACGAGTCCTGTGAGCATGACCTCAGTGTGAAACAATGGTGTATATTAAAGCAACACTGGATAGGTCGACATGCCAAGTGTAGACCTCTTGGTTGTGACCACAGCTTTAAGCTTAACAGCTGGAATAAAATGGATTCACTTGATTCAATGATTGGTCTCATGTGAAATGTTATTCTGCTTAGAAAATGCTTCCATTGTCCAACAAAGGAAGTCTAACGTGGTAGCAAAAATGTTCATCCAGAAACATTTTACATTATCAAGAATCATGTATCAAATATTACATCATAAGCACAGCACGAGTAACACAATAAATGATTTAGCACCCCTCTATCAGATAAGGTCTCTAGCAGTAGGGTTATTTGGTCCACAGTGCAATCTAGTAACTCTTGGCATTTATCTCTAATAGAGTTGATGCAGGAAAGCCCAGTTATTTATATGCCTATTAGGATCATTAGGCCCTTCATTAAAGAACTCCCCACCAGGGAGGATCAAGTTTGCAATTTGGGACACACATGGTAGTGGTAAAACAGGTGTTCTTTGGCTGTATAATAGTGAGACACATGTAATTTTTTTGTTGTGGATTTTTAAAAAAAAATTGTATTCTTGATCACACAAAAAAAAAAATTGCCATGTAGTTCTTTGCAGAGGAGATCCAACAAATAAGGAACCGAGAAAAAGTAACAAAACTCATAGTAGTTTTTGTGTGGTCTGTGCAATTCAGTATTTAAAATGCATTCAGTGGGTCTGGGTTTATACTTGTTCTCTGAGAGCTATTATCTAAATGCTAACTCACAACAGAGACTAATATGATATTCCAGAGGCCACTCTTCTTGAGGAAGACAAAACGTGACAACATCACATTTAATATCAGAACGGTGAAAAAGAGGGCTGTTGGCGCATCTGGAACCCATGAGGAAACCGCCAGACACTGTGCACTGGCTCCTGGGTGAGCGCTGGGAGATTCAATGAGCTGTGAAGAGCCCAATTTTCCATCAGTTACTCTACCCTCTTCCCTTATGTCCAAAGTTTCCCTCCTAATCGGAATCACACCCCCTTCCTAACTGGTTCCCCATGAAAAGGTCAGAATCTAAATATTGTCTGGTATTTTGTCTGGCCTTGTCCATCTGCTCCACTCACATCCACCCCTCGACTCCTTTCAATTATTCCCGATGCCAGTCAGCATCCCGGAGCAGAGCCGCACACCCACTTTTTCCAAATGAATAATTCCACGTAAGTATCCATGCGCTCATTTCCTTCTACCTTTGCGAGGCTGTTTTCATTAGAGTCATGGCATACAAATTTAATTCCTTTGCCACCAACAGAGTTTTTTCCACATGGAAGACATGCCTAGTTCCAGAAGAGGCTCCAGACGTGCATAGACTGTGTCCAGGCCCTCCCTGTAGTGAGGCAGAGACTCTGGCATTCGTCCAGCCAACTTACGCTCACTTTCAATCCCCCATAACAAAGAATATGCAGTGATTCGGCTAGGTGCTCTATCCTGAGTTCCCACAAGAGTAGAGAGGCATTTAGTTCTCAACAAACATGTAATTTAGGGTAATGATAAGATGGGGATCGGTTAAGCACTGGGGGGGCTATAAGGTTTGAAGTCCACTGGCGCCCGATGTAGACAGAGGGAAGATGAGTTGGGGCAGGACAGAGGATTGGTGATGAAACTCATCTTTGTTTCTTTACCAGAGTTTAGGACTGTAGGCTATACTTGCTACACTCAGCACAGAGCATCCTTTGATGTCAAGACCATCCTTCCAGGATTTAGTCTATGAAAGAAAGATCTGATAAAGATCCAGTAAAAGCTGAGCAACAAGGCTCACCTTCCTTAAATCAGAGGCAATGCAATACCCCTTGATCATATGATGCCTACCAATGAGATTCCACACAAAAGAGACCGCAAAAGCAATGTTTACGCATGCAATTTCAAGTCTTAAGCCTATCAAGCCAGATGATTAAGATGTCATCAGCAAGACATTGGTGTTTACCTAGCAGGGTTGCACGTCATGGAAAGTGTAGTCTGAGAATACGGGCGTTTTTCCAAGCCAAATGGCATTGTATTTTGGGTTCAAGTTCCTCTTCTGTTGATGCTCATCATGCATTATCCTCAGCTGAAGGACTTGAGGGTTGAGGAGGCCAGAGGGGACATGAGGAGAGGCCAGTGCAAAATGAATGTGTGTGAAAGGTCATGGGGGAAAAATGCAGAGGAAGTGCTTGCGGCTAACCTCACATGCTCTGCTGCTATCATACATCACGACTCACTGATCACTGATGTTCAGCACACCCCTCATCCACTGAATCCAGGGGGCAACATTCATTAGATCAAAGGCTTAAGTTGTTGACATAGGGAGGACATTCATCTTGGTTGTGGAGATGTCAAGGTCTGAG
>NW_015537979.1:603258-606654 GCF_001515605.1 Sinocyclocheilus anshuiensis | reverse complement strand
ATTTGTGAAAGAATCCAAACATCTGCACTATCAATTATTTCCAGCAACCTCTGAAGTTTTTTTTTTTTCTCAGAGGTTTTATCTTTAGCTCAGTTTCTTTGTTTAATTTCCAAAAATCAGAGAGAAAAACTGTTCAGTAGCATCTTAAAGCCTTCCAGTCAGTGTGGAGCAACAATTGCTTGGTGGCTTTAACCAAATCAACTCACCATGCTGCAAAGTCATCAAATTATCAATCGGTGCTTTATTACACCATATGAGCGCAAGAAAAAGGAAAGAGGAATGGCCAATTTTCAAAATGCCTTCAAGTGGTTGGATCAAGAGTGGAATCTTTGCCTCAGCAGCCCTTGTACGCCTGGTCTGTGATTGCACAACTTTTCTTTGTATCCTCTGAAACGCACTTGTTGTGATTTAGCACCCTCTCTCCAAAAGCTTTAAATTCAAAAATGTAAAAATCCTCAAAGCATAGCACTCCAACTGTGGGCTCCCGATGTTTCATCAAACATTCAGAGCGGCGACCCTGCCAAAACTCTCATTAAACAAGTCCATGCTGGAGTAACTAAAGATACTAAATCACTCAGGAAGTGGTGCCAATCCTTACACCAGAAGAACAAAAGATAGAAACAAAGAGGCAACAAAAGTATCCTTTAATTATGATATCGTCAAAGCAGAAATGTTGTGACCGCAGACCACAGCACAGTATCTCTTTCTGTTTAGCCACATTTGGTGGCTCCTATCTTCATCTTTTTTATGCACCTCTGTAAGGCGTGGAAGTTTGATGAATGAAATGAAAGAAGTAAGATTCCATGACAGGACACTGCATGGACAAGGAGTGCTGCCACTGACTGGGTCACAAACACTGTGGGGCTGGAGTCACAACAGGTCAGGCCTCAATATAAAAAAAGCTAGCGGAGAACATCAAGTATATGTTTATGGAGGGTGGGTAGTGTATCGTGTCTTGATGACATAGGTTCCAAAATTTCCTTCAGTGATTCTTCTACTTGGAAAGCACTATAACACCAGTCCTGTAAAAGCCTTAAAATTTTGCTCATTTTCACTAATATCTCCTGCTAATTTGACATGAAATCAATGCACATATTTGAGGTTAAAGTTTGAACCACCTGGTTGAACAAGACTACATTTTCTCCTAAATTTCGTACATAAACTGTCTACAGGAATAAACATCTGCTTCTGTTCATTCTAATAAAAACAGGCGTCTGGATGCCAACTTGATTATGGAGGTGCCAGAAAGGACCCTCTCGGGTATGCGGTCCCTGCGACACTTGTGGCTTGATGACAATGCCCTGACAGGGATCCCAGTAAGTGCCCTCAACGACCTCTCCTCACTCCAGGCTATGACCCTTGCCCTAAACCGCATCACCCACATCCCAGACTATGCCTTCAGGAACCTTTCCAACTTGGTTGTGCTGTAAGTATCTACTTCCACACAACATGAATAAACCAAGTAGGATGTTTTCCTGGATCAACATGCTAAGTAGCTAACCCCAAAATATATCCAGTCCCTGCGATCAGAGGGGAGAATTAGGAATGTTCTTAAAGCCCCTAACCCCAACCTTAAGCTTTATCCTAAACCTTGATCCAGGACCATGTCCTATTTGACTAAATCACACTGACAATTTTGCATGTGTCAGTGTGAGGATCGGAAACCAGGAAATAAGAGGAAGTTGGAACACATGCCCTGTTTTGACAGGACACCACAAGAATCTTAAACTCTTTCAATTACAAAGCAGTGAAATGATAGTGTGGATTAATTTTATATCTCATCCACCACCGGTTTACGTTTATTTGAAGCAATGTACACAGCCAAGCAGGTGTCATTCCTAGGGTTTGTTTTGATGCCTACTATAATCCTAATGAATGTTTTCATGTTTAGGCATCTTCATAACAACATGATCCGGACCCTCGGACAGAACTGCTTTGAGGGACTGCACAGCCTCGAGACTCTGTAAGTAAGATCGTCCCTTCATGAAAGATTGAAAACATGAAAGAATTTCCTGTTTTTAATGCAAACAAACCCTGATCTGTTATTTGATATTGGTGTCCTCGCGGAATCATTATGGAAGGGGCTGCGTCTATATATATAAATCAAAATTACTAGCAAACTAGCCTGACTCTACTTATGTTCAGTGGTTCAGCTTTGTATTAACTATAAACAAATCATTCTTTACACAATACTTCTGCTGTTCAGATACGCACATATTAAATGCAGTACCTTGTTTTCTAAAAAACACTCTTACCTCTCATTACAATTTAAGAAAGTATGGCAGACTTTCATTAGAAGCAACGATAATGTCCTGACAATGACTTCAGTGTTGGGTGATTTCTTCAGTGTTCCATTCAAAAGTATATGTGTAAGTAGTGTGGAAACTATACAGTGATTTTTAGGGGACCTTTGGGGTTTTGGTTATCATGTGGCTGATGTTGGTATTACAGGCTACAAATATTTTTAATACACTTCCCTTTGTCCCATAGCTTCATATATTCAGCATTCAGAAATGTAATGGGATATAATTTCCATTCATAATGTAACAATCAGATTTCAAGACAAAAGTTGAATACTTTTCAGTACAAAAGTACTGAATACTTATGTGAGATTATATCACTACACTGCCTACTTTTTTTGTGCAATGTCAATAGCATGACCCATGTTAGAGGTGGTTGAATTTATATTATATTAGGGCTGGATCAAATTTTAACTGACATTCTGCATTTTACTTGACAGTCTGCATCTAAAAACATAATACAATTGATATTAATATATGAGTATGAACAAAACTAGTAAAAAATATAGTTAAAAACATCATGATTTTATGGCTACTGGCTACAATTTTCATATTATAGCTGGACAATAGCGCACATTCTCTGCCGGAATTCAGGCTATATAACTTATACGTTACTGAACATGGTAGATTGGCATCAAATGTTAAATAGGCCCAATAAATACACTAGAAATGCTAATAAAATTCATGAGAAATTTTGAAAGGGGCTTACGAACCAGAGCCAATGCATGTTTGTAATGTAATGTATGAACGACTTTACATAGACCATGCTATGAAAGTTTGGCTTTAAAGGAATAAGCATATGCTGAAGTCATGGTGGTCTCCAGGATACCGAGAGGTTCACACCTGCTTTTTAACAGCCTGCTGAAGTGCTAAAGATGACGTTTTCCTCTTTACGAGAAGGATTTCAGCCTTGAGAATTGCACACACTGAACTGAACACTTCATTTGAAAGCAATCACTGAGAAACCGTGCACTGAAAATCTCCCATGACAATTGTGTGGCTCGATAAATTTACCTTTAAAGGGGTCATATGATGCTATTTTAAAGATCATTATTTTGTGTATTTGGTGTAACAGAATATGTTGACATGCTTTAAT
>NW_015537979.1:596384-603144 GCF_001515605.1 Sinocyclocheilus anshuiensis | reverse complement strand
AAGTAAATATCAAGACAGTTAATAATGTCGTTAGTTTTACCATCAGTTCAAGCCCGAAAGGGGAACAGAGTCGCATCACAGACACAGTGATGATACAGTACACAAGCCGCGGTTAAGACAGTGCTATGATTTCTGACAGGCAGTTCACTCTCCAGTGATGTGACCCTGTTCCCCTCATACACACACGCACACACACGACACGTTACTACTCTGCGCTGCGCAAAACTCCGCATTTGAACAGTCAATAGCAAGCAACTTTACAGATCTTCTTGCACCAAGAGCTTGTAACACTCCAAAGAGAAAGGAAAACTTGAAATCGCATCATATGACTCCTTTAAGAAGATTTGTTTCAAGGAGAAAATATTTCTCACGCTAGATTTAAGCTCTTGAAAATGATACAATGTAGAGTGATAGGAAAATTAGCTATGATACAGAAGGAAAGTGATTCTCAATCAGGATGTGCATAAGCAAGTTTCTTGCTTTGTTAAATCAGAAAAAAATTCTACTAAATACAGTATGCTTACATATAATAACATAATAATTTAATAAGATATATAAATATGACTATTACAATATATATATCTTGGCTGAGGGGAGTACATAATAAAAACAAAACAATTTGAAAAACATTTCTTTAGGGGATAAAGTTTAAGAGTCCTATGTACATTAAACTCTTGTACAACATGAATAAGTCACCTATTAGTACTTTCTAAGGATTAAGCTTGTATGCAGTACAATTAAAATACCACGCAAAAAAAAAAAAAAAACTCCCAGAAACTGTAATAAGTAGTCATGTTGCATATTGAATGACATTTTAATGACCGTTATAATGATGGCTAAGCAAGAAACGAATATTCCTGAGGCAAATATTCTTAAATGTAACATGACACACTGGAAGAAATCATGCCAGCCGTCTCAGTTCAGATGCACATGTGTGTTTGGGAAGTGCTGAGCTTCCTGAAACAACAGAGGGAAACATATTTGCCTCCTTCAGAAGGTCTCAGACATCTTTTCGTGGGACAATGCACATCTTTTTATTGATGCTACTATAATCCCCATCACTGTAATTATCTCTGAAAACGCATTCACAACCATGAGACAAAGTGGCCACCACAGAGTTGTTTTGTTATGATGCCGGATGATTTAGCTTTCAAACAAACTTCTGCGTGGTTTGACGAATTGTAAATCAAGGTAACTGACAGCTCCCGTTCTAAACAATGAGGTCTTCCTAGGAAATGAAAGGCATTCCTCTTCTCTGCCATATCAAAGTAAAGTCTCCAAACAAGACTGACGGATGTTCTAAACAAAACCAGGATGTAGACATGGCAGAACCACACGGCACAGCTCGCCCACAGCAGCGTGTTCCCAGTCTCTCCATATTTTATAGGCTGCAAGTGTGTGGATTTTCATGCAGCGTTTGATGAAAATTGCTTAAACACTTGCATGACTCATTAGAAGTGAGCGAACTAACGGATAAAACGATGTTCATTCACATTCATATAATCTAAATGGCTCATATTGTTTAAAAGTGCTGCTTTTAAAAATAAAGGTTCTTTATTGGCATCAATGGCTCCATGAAAAACCTTCACCTTCCATGGAACCTTTCCATTCCACAAGAGGTTCTTCATAGTGGAAATAGGTTCTTTGAATTATTAAGTGTTTTTCACATTGTGAAACAATGTTTTCTCTATGGCATTGGTGTGAAATCCCCCTTTTGGAACCCTAATTTTTAAGAGTGTTCAAGTAAGCCATTCATAGGTTGATGCTGTTTTTTTGAACATTCCAAGCAGCCCACCAACACCGGTTCAACCAATGGCACGAGTTTGGGGCGGGGCTATCTTTGTGTTGGACTATGTTTGAAAATGTATTATTTTTGCAGTTTCGTTGGTGACGCTAATGGTGCAGAAATTACTTCAGCTTAAGCGAATTTGTCATATATCAACAATCTCCTTAAATAGTTTTTCTTTTCACCTCAAACTTATAGGCCAAGTTCAGTTCGCTTTAACACTCTTGTGCAACACAGACACACTCACGCACATATAGACACACACACACGTACACCCACACACACACTGGTATTAAGCAAGGGCTTCGCCCATTCTGGATGGCAGCCAACGCGGGTCCACCCCTATTCGCCAAGCTCACTTCAAATGCGCTGGCCACCTGCCAGAAACGTTTTTCCCCTTAAAAAAATAATAAAAACTAAAATATATAAACATTTGAACTGTTTTGAAAGCGTACACTTAACACAAAGGGCTAAGACATATAATTATGGGTATGAAGAGATACATTCAGCGCTGGGTTTTGTAACCGCGGGGAGCGGACGAAATGACTAAGACCTGGGCCTTCACGAGGGAATACAGGGCTAAAGGCATCTATTAATGCCATCCAGTCGCCTTTACTGGGCAAAAAGGAAGGGTTTGTGGAAAAAAAAATAAGAAATCTCCTGTTCAATTATAGGATTTTCCCAATAATTATTCTCTGAAAAACTCCAAAAGAATTGGAGATGGAAAGGAACGTTGAGATCCAAGGAAAACATCATGCAAACTATGGCCATAAACACATTGTTCTTGCACCTGCGTGTAAAGGCCGCTCGCCCTTAGCAACCGCCCGTGTTTTGGTTCAAGCACAATTTTTGGACGCAGGTTTCCTAGAAGGCTAATGAAATGCATACAACAAAAATAATCTATGCAGAGGAAAGGTCACGTCATGTCAGATTAGCTTAGAACAGCTGTCTTGGTCTCCAAGGAACGACCAACACGGAAAACCCACAAGGTCACTGAGAGGGATTTTGACTGATTGGAACCACAGTTCTTAAGTGTTTGCTTATATTACAGACACATAGGATGAAAGATCAAATAAAAACGTCAAAACAGTTGGGCTAATATGTGACGAGACCGCTAATTGTTGTTCGAAAGGTGGTCTTATGCAAGACACAACTTACAAAATAGACATAGCTATGCTTATTAAGTCATAAACATTATGTAAATCCTTTTCTCTTAGCTTGTGTTTCTCAATGTTCTCCTGCTCTTATGGTTGGTCTCCTTTCTCTAGGGAATTGAACTTCAATGACCTTCAAGAGTTCCCCGTGGCCATTCGCACACTCGCCAAACTTCAGGAACTGTAAGTAACCGAGACTAACTTACCCAGCATACATATGTCAGTGTGCTTCCTTTAAAGTGGAGCGCTTGGCCTGGCCTCGTGCTCCTTGTAAATCCCACTTAGTCCCTAGAATGTGGTTCTCAAGCACAAGTCTCCTGAAAAAAGCAGATGCTTGGAGATGAGTGCTTAAGTCCTTCCTTCTCAAGTATCCTAAAGTGTTTTTGCCTGCAGGACTGCCTCCTGACAGGTGTTTCTGTAAGATACTAAGGATGTTTACATGGGCAAATGTGAATTGACGCAAACAAATGGCTCACACGTATGCTTATGGAGGAGTTTGAGCTTTGCCTGAGATAAAATGCAACTGGACTCGATTGTCCAAGGTGATGCATTCATTTTCAGCACCCAAAAAGGACCTTATAACCTTGTTTATCTTACACGCGTAATTATTTTAGACTGTTTAGAATTTTCGGATTACAATTTGCTGGCAACATGTGTGCCATAAATTAACTTTAGCATGTTATATTCAGTGACGGCAGATGATGATGAATTATAAGCTGTTTCAGTAGTTGAATGCGCGGCTGCTCCTAATAGCACGTCAGCACTACAATTTATAGCCTATACGGAACAGATGCAGTTAGCTAAAGCACTCTGCAAAGCTGGTCTTGATCGTTGGATTTCCTCATCCCATAGTGGATTGTGTTCAAATGTGCAGATGGCCATATTCTCACTCTCCATGCGTCTTACAGGGGTTTCCATAACAACAACATTAAGGCCATTCCCGAGAGAGCGTTTGTGGGGAACCCACTTCTTCAGACCATGTGAGTATCTTGTCTCAGCAACGACAGTAAAGAGTTTCTCTGTTGACTAAACATGCCTCACCCTTTGATAAACAGACATGTTATAAAAGTATGTTTATGTCAGCCAACGGACCAGGAAATATGTGACAAATATTTGGGTCATTTTACAAACGGGTGCCTTTTGTGTCCATCTTTAACATTTTTAAATGTGTATAAATGGTATGTGTAAATAATGCATTAACAAAATGCAGTTTTTTAAATATATATATATATATATATATATATATATATATAGAGCATTTGATATCTTAAATGTGTGGATTTGATGAAAGTTTATTTTGTAAACTACACACACACACACACACACACATATATATATATATATATATATATATATATATATATATATATATATATCACATTATTGAAATTTATGATGGTAACAGTGTTGGCAATAGGACTTTTAAAAAATTGTTTTATTTTGTCTACATTCTCTCCATTTACATTTTAATTGACAATATGTTTAAAATACTTGCTAAAACAATCTTTAAAAAAATGTGTTCCCAGGTCACCCTGTTGACCCTGTTACCACTTTTTTTTTTGTAAACTCTGTTATCAAGATTTTGCAACTGATGTAACAACAGTAAACAACTGATTTTTGAAAAGTGGACTCGTTAGTAAAACTGTCAACATTAAATTCTTAAAATAATAATAATAATATTTTAAAATAACCATAACCTAACTCATTATGGCTAAATTAATTGTAACACTGTCAACAGTTATATCTCAGCATATATTAAGTTTTATTAACTTAGATTTCATTTGGATATGGCACTGTGAAATGTATTAATGCATAAAGAATGTAAATATATCCTTGTTAAAACAGAACAGGCACTCGTTTTGTATGATCTATCCGATTTCTAACAAAATATGTATTTTTCTTCTCTGTTCAGTAATTTCTACGAGAATCCCATTCAGTTTGTTGGCAGATCAGCATTTCAATTCTTGCCAAAGTTACACACGCTGTAAGTACAAAAGTCTATGTGTGAAATGATAACACACACATGATTAAACAGAGCAGTTTGGCTTCCGATAAGGCACCTCTAATGTATCAGTTGGCAAATGTGTATAATTTCCATTTCATCATCGCTTTCAATTTGATGAATACTGTAATCTCGCTTGCCTCTCTCATAAGCCACGTCTCTCATAAGTAAACATTGAACTAGTAATTTGTCTCCAAAAAAACAGCACGATTCAATTATAACCTCATAAATGCCAGAATATGAGATTTAGCATTTCACAAAACTAATAAAAAGTCATTCATCTCTCTCCAATTACACAGAGAGTGCATAAGAATGCAGAGGGTCTGTTCATCCTTCATTACTTTGATATGAAGTCTACCGTCTTCCGTTGTTGATTTTGGGTAGTGTTGCGAGTGTAATCAAAATGATGGAATCAAGTGGAATAATATTGCCTCTAGATGATAGAGCGCTAAGTGTGTATGGTAACAGTAGACATCCCTGTGGTTTTGCTGGACGGCATCTTCATTAGCAGAACAAGCCTCACTAATGAGTTATCTAATCTTGTTTTAGCTCTTTGAACGGGGCCACTGAGATCCAAGAGTTTCCAGATTTGAAAGGAACCACCAGCCTGCAAGTTCTGTGAGTCTGAGATCAAATGTCCCCATTTCACGCAGGATCAGTTTCACTTAAGAGACTTCCAGAAGTTCTTCCCACCGTTGAGGACAAAGGAATAACCATTGACAAAATAGAGATGCTTTTACTGAACTCTCACCATGTCAGCGGGTCTTGTACAAGGTTAAAAAAAAAAATGCACAGGCATACTGAACTGAGCACTTATGTTTACTGGTGAATGATCAGTTAATATGAAGCCTGGTATATATTTACTGATACTAAAAGCACAGAGAATTAAACCGTTCATTAGAGATAAGAGAGAAGGGTTTTGGTCGCACCCTATTCTCACGCCACTGTTAAGGGCTGTCTATGGGCTGGGTGGGATGCTCAAACTAAGCAAAATGTTGTTAACTTATAATTTTCAGGGAAATCATTGCATCTTTGTCTATAGAGCTTGGATAGTTGGAAGTATATTTACATTTTTTATGAAAAAAAAAAACGAGAAAAAAAAACTACACTGCGCCTTATATTTACCTACAGGTCTGAAATGCACTGAAAATACACTTTCTGACACAATTTTAATGAGATTGGTCTTATTTCCATTAAAAAATTTAATGTATTTTGAGAATCTTTAATGTTGTTTTTTCATTAGCAAACGTACTCGGTTACTAACGTAACCTCGGTTCCCTGAGATACGGGAACGAGTACTGCGTCTTGCTTAAGACGCATATGGGAAAAAGCCTTTTTTCTCCTGAACTGAAGCCTATTTCATTCACGCAGTGAAACTGCACGGCCATTGGTTCGTGCAGGGCTTTAAAAACAAACCAATGGCACGGCAGCGGAGCTGCACGAGCCTATGGCGACGAAGCCCGCCAAAGCCCGCCAGAATGGGCGGGGCATCTGGCTATATAAGCGGGCGCTCGCCACAGGATTCTCAGGTTTACTTCGACTGAAGCGACGACTGAGTCGTGCAGCTACATAGCACGGCCAGCAACGCAGTACTCGTTCCCGTATCTCAGGGAACCAAGGTTACGTTAGTAACCGAGAACGTTCCCTTTCGATACTTCACTCGTACTGCGTCTTGCTTAAGACGCATATGGGAACAGTCCAATCACGCCGTGCTAATGTAGTGGAACGACTAAAGGTATAACTTCCATAAGCAACCAATGCTTATAGAGAAGTCAACAATAACCCAAGGCTAAGCGGGCTGAGCTTTCTAGGTCACAC
>NW_015537979.1:594852-595469 GCF_001515605.1 Sinocyclocheilus anshuiensis | reverse complement strand
GAGTTGTCTTCTGAGGCGAAGAGGTCTACCTCGGCCTCGCCGAAGATCTCCCAGATTTTCTGAACTGTTTGCGGATGGAGCGTCCACTGTCCTGAGGGGACATTGATCCTTGATAACATGTCCGCTCCCCGGTTCAATTTGTTTTGGGGACGAGGAAGTAACGGCTGTAAAGGCCTGACTCGCTCTGGGCTGGAGGAACGCTTTCCACGGCTCCTTTTGCCAGCAAATTCATCACGTCTGAGCGCAGGACATGGGCGTCCTTGCTCTGCACGGAGGTGGGGACCACGCCGCTGAAGCGTGGGGGTCTTCGAGCGAATTGGAGTGAATATCCTCGCTTTATTATCCCCATAACCCATTCTGTCACCCTGAGGATGGCCTGCCAGGCCTCGGCCCGCGTGACGAGGAGTTGAATTAACTCGGATGATTGGCCGCGTGGGGGCAGAACACTTACGAGTAATGCAAGAGGAAGTTTGCCTTGTCAAAGTGCTGGGTGGAGAGTGACGCAAGCGGGGGCCCTGCCGGCTTTAATCACTCACACCTGATCGATCATACCTACGAGTTTGTCATTTCTGCCTCCGAGTAACTGGGAGGAGAGAAACACTAGAGCAGGGGAGGCG
>NW_015537979.1:589176-594664 GCF_001515605.1 Sinocyclocheilus anshuiensis | reverse complement strand
TCTGGCCGAGCGAGAGCGTCCCCGCGTCTGCTGCGCTTTAGCGGGCTGAACAGCGGGGGTGGCAGGCGCTGGTTTCACAGGCTGCTGAGTCCTCAAACCGTTCAGCAAACCCTACGACCGCTGGGCCGAAAAGGCTCTTGGGGGAGACAGGAGCATAAGATCTCATCTAGGGGAGGCGGCTTATCGTACCCCTTTTCTTCAGCGCCATCGATGGAGGTGAGGGCGGATGAAGAGGCAGTACGGAGCCGGGCGGAGTATGGAGCGCGCCACGATCTGGTGAGCTCGTAGTGGACCTCCGGGAAGAACGGAGAGGTACGCTGATGAGGGGCCTATCGGCACCAAAAAAGGCTTTTTCCCATATGCGTCTTAAGCAAGACGCAGTACGAGTGAAGTATCGAAAGGGAACCTTGTTTTATGGATAAATCTCAGTTTCTTCATGCTTTAAAGTCATTTATTGCAGTGCATGCACATTCATTTAATTACCCGCTTTTCATTCACTGTTTCTCTCTCCTGTTTGGCACGCACTCATTCAGTGTAAACTCTCCTCTTTGATTTTCTCTCAGTACGCTGACCCGAGCTGGACTGACCGGCCTGCCATTTGATCTCTGCCACCTGCTGCCTAAATTAAGAGTGCTGTGAGTTTCCAAACACAAATACGGACATGCGACACACAAACACATTTGAAAGCTCATCTCTAAACGTTTCCTAAAGATCCGAGCTGGCAAAGGGAGTTCAAATTCACCCTGAGGGATATGATGTAGCCAAACTTTCAAGGAGCTCCGCTTTTAACATGAACTTCGAAACATCAGCAGGTGGATATTTAGCCAACTTAGAGAGCAATGCGATCATTTTTTTTATCAGTTGTGCCATGCTTGTGCAAACAATTTAAAAAGTCGTTTGATTAATTTTTAGATCAAGCAAATTTTACCTTTTGCTTTGCCTTTATGCACTCTGATTAAGATGGATAAGAGAAACCACTTTCAGGTGGACAAGTTTAGTTAGAGAAACCCCTGCAGGACGAGTGAAACTTTACGTAACTGTTAAATGAAGAATTAGACCTCTGGGGAAAGTAGCTGCTTAACATGCCATTCTTTTTCTATATATTCGCTTATTCTCTCTCCAAGGTTTCTTCTTGGATAAACACTTTAATACACTAATTAGGTAAAAATAAAGACTAAAAAAACACTAAAATAATTGCAATTAGGAGGGCAAATTATAATATAATTATAAATAACATTAAGAAATGTATACACTCTAAAAAATGCTGGGTTAAAACGGGACAAACCCAGCTATTGGGTTGTTTTGACCCAGCGGTTGGGCTGTTTTGAACCAGCTATTGGGTTGTTTTGACCCAGCGGTTGGGCTGTTTTGAACCAGCTATTGGGTTGTTTTGACCCAGTGGTTGGGCTGTTTTGAACCCAGCTGCTGGGTCAAAACAACCCAATAGTTGGGTTTGTCCCTTTTTAACCCAACATTTTTTAGAGTGTACATATGTTTGTTCATTTCAAAAACAGTATAAGGGAGAGATAGTACATGTGTAGAAAAATGGGAGAATTGTAACCCTCATTTAAGATCATGCTAATTTAAGCTAAAGATGCAAAATCATACCATTGTCAGATTTTTAACATGTTATTGAAACTTCATCTTTACAAACAGTTTGGCCATTTTACATTCAAATAGACTCTACGAGGACTGAGTTGCCTCAATGGGACTTAATGGGTAATGCTTAGCATTATCATTGAGGCTCACTGTGTAAGTCTATAATTTATCTGTGTAATGATCGTTTCGTGAAAAATGTTTACACTTTAAACTGGCATAGAAGAGGAAGTATTCTAAGGGGATGTTTACACAACACCATTTTCAACTAAAGACGGAACTCTGCCATTCATTTTATCATTAAGGGCCTGAAAATGCAAACTTTTGAAAACGATACCGTTATCATCTCTGTGTAAACTACGAAAACACGAATTTGTGAAAACGGTGATGTCATGCACATGCATATTAGGGGTTCAATCTATAGGTATGTACAGTACGCAAGCATGCAGTGTTACCTTTACAAAGTATCATCGCCAACTACTGGCCTGGCATGAATAATACAGTGTTTTTAGCTGTTTTCACAGTGTGAACGGGGATTGTTTTGACAACATTGTTATCTGTATGCAAAACTTTTTTAAAAAAATGCAAAGGAAAAACATTTTTAGTGCATTGTTGTCATGTAAACGTACCCTTACAACAAAATTAATTATACACTTAGCATATTTCCATATTTATTCATGCTTTTTGAGATAAAGAAGTCTCGTCTTGTTGAGAATGTTTTACGCAGTCTTTACTGTCAGCAGTAGTGTTGTCACGGTACCAAAAAATGTCAGTATTCGGTACCAATACCAGTGAAAATCCACGGGTAAAATTCACATTCCAGGGGCTAAATATCACGTTAGTGGGGTCGTTTTTCAACCCGCGGCAACAGTGTTAAAGCAGCCCAATTCCGCGGGAAAACCGCAGACTTGGCAACACTGGAAGAGGATAGCTTTCTGATAGCGCATCAAGAACCGGGTTGACCTGGTACTCGGTACCACCGGCACTTAAAAAAACCTGGTACCGTAACGTTTTCATTTTTTTAGTACCGACTTGGTACCGAAATACCGGGTCTTTTGACAACACTAGTCAGCACTCTTCATGAATCTTGCATTTACAGACAGTCCTAATCTATATGTGTTTGTTTTCAGGGAGCTGTCGCACAATGCCATCGAAGAGCTGCCGAGTTTCTACCACTGTGCCTCTCTTCAAGAGATGTGAGTTCAGGCGTCTCTCTCTCTCTCAACAGGAATAGAGTAATATCGCTAACATATATATGATAACTCTAAGAGCCCTAAATAACCCACATAGTACTTGACAAATGACAGTCATTACTGTAGCAATGCATCAGTGTCCATATTTGGGAAGATTTCAAGTATGTTCATGGTTGCCATGTATGATGTCTGCCATAGTGTGAGTGTGTGTGATGCAGTAATACCAGTTTTTTTGTTGTTTTGACTCGGCAGAGGCCTGCAGCATAATCTGATCAAACAGATTGAGATGAACACATTCCAACAGCTCAGCTCTCTGCGCTCACTGTGAGTACTGTACACATGCTCATCTTCTGCTGGCCGTAAGCGTTACACTGAAAAAGCCTCTATTTGGCAGTTTTCTAATGTAATACACATTTTCATTTCAAATCATATTAGCAGAACAATTTGAGTGAACAATTTAATTGTCAGAACCCCCTTTTGCTTTAATGACAGAAGCATTGAGCATTTGAAAAATCAAGTTCACATAATCAATTATTGACTTTGATTACTGGCCTAAAAATAATTAAATGAATCTTAAATATTTATATTCAGCATTAACCTTTTCAAAATGTAACATTTAAATGTTTTATTTACATTTTCGATGTAAGAGAGAGAGAGATAATTTTTGGGAATACTGATATCTTGGCAAGAGCATGCACTGTTTTTAATTGACATATATATATATTTGTTATTTTTTTGTTTGTTTTGTTTTTAAGTATTGGCTCACCAATACCTCCCCCTAGAGGCCAAGCCATTCTACACAAATGAACCAGCAACTGGCAACCAAAAGCCAGAAAATCACATTTTAAATAATGAATATTGTTATATGAATTTGAGAGCAAGACTGCTTTCAGATGTCAAATCTTGAGAATAATAAAAACGTTAATATTGGCTGTCAAGACTTAGGAAAAAAATAAAATAAAATAAATTAAATCTCATTACAGGGATCTAAGCTGGAACAGGATCAACACCATCCACCCTGATGCATTTTCCTCTCTTCAGTCACTCATTAAACTGTGAGTATAATGAATGCAAATCAGTGCCAGTGCATGAAGATAAAGATCACACACCTCAGAGTCTAGATGTCTGTATAATTGTTCAAAAACTGTTATTTAACTGACTTGGCGCAACCATCCCATTTGCACAAACACAGAGATTCCATGATGCACATTTTGGAGTTTCTGTCATCTGTGCAATGCTTTGGTTGGCTCAAAGTGAAAAGACTGCGCTTGTAATCACGGTTAAATGCTCTGCACAGTGGTGAAGACGTGAATCGTCAGTCACAGGCGATTAAATGCAAGCAGCATTAGGTGAAGAATGTGATGAATGAATGAGGAAGACTGATAAAGAGTGACAGAGTGTGGCTGATAAATGTGTGCAGCGGTGAATGAGTAGAGCATCATACTGCAACAGTTACAGACCTCTAGTTTTCCTTGTGCAAATTCACTAGCAAACAATGTGCATGGAAAAGGCAAATCACTCGTAGAGAAGTCAAAACCAGCAATATGTGTTGACTGTTCTGGGCTCAATACAAGTACAGCTCCATCGACAGCGTCAATGGCATGCTGTTGATTACCACAGAAAATAATTTTGACTCGTCCCTCAGTTGTAAAAAGAAGCAACAATAATTTTCGCCGGTATTAAACAGCATGCCACAGATGCTGTCAATAGAGCTTAACTTGTATTGAACCTGGAACATGTAGTTTTATTTAAACTGACACGTTCTAGTTTTCATCAGGGTTAACAGTTCAAGGCCTGTGTGCCAAAACATGTTGGTTTAAATAAAACTTTCTCCAATCAACAAGTGCCGTTGGATTTACACTCCATTAAAATCCTTTAAAGGCCTCTTCATTGCAAAATACTGATATTTAAAAATAATAATAATAATAATAATAATAATAACAATTGTATAGTGGCCACAAAAGGTTTTTGGACCTAAAAATGTTTGATTTCAAGTTGCATTTATTTTATATTTAAAAATGGAAATATATTGGATATATTGCCAGATGTCGGTGTAAAACATTCATAGTCAATGTGATGAACTGCACATGTGGTTCTTCTGGTAGGACACCTCTGTGAGCTTGATGAGAACTGACTTCATACATCCACTAAAATCACTGACACGCCAGCTGATTACAAGTAACTACAAAAATGTAATGGTTAACTTCATTGTGATGGTTGCCTTTTTAACCACAGCATGTCTCATGGGGTAACTAATTTCACTTTAATAGATGCTAGAACCTCTTCATTTCCAACAGAAGATCCCCAAAGCACAATGTTGGCAAATGTTTAAACAAAATTATGTGATGATACAATATGTGACATTTTAAGTAGGTACTTCAAGAGTAGCTTCATCTGCAGGTGATTTTTTTTTTTTTTTTTTTTTTTTTACACAAGGTTTTAGTTGCTGTCTCTCAAAAGGCATTAGAGCATGACAGAAAGGAAAGAGTTATTGTATTTTCCACTACCTGCTCACAAATTCCATGGCTGTAGGATGATAAAGAGGTTTTATCATCTGTGGTAAGCTTTCTTACTGCACAAGATCTTCTTGCCCTGTACGGGGAATTTGGTATAAGTGGAAACCTCAGCCCAAAGGTTCTTGGGCAGATCAGGGAAATGACATGTAAACAAGTCCAGAGTATGAGAATTAAAAAGGCATC
>NW_015537979.1:578417-588829 GCF_001515605.1 Sinocyclocheilus anshuiensis | reverse complement strand
CTTTGGAGGGGGGTTTTTTTTTTTTTTTTTTTTTTTTTTTACACATGATGATCCATATGTATCTCCTATTTCAATCCAGAGATCTCACTGGGAACCGATTGAGCAGTCTCCCGCTCACTGGGCTAACAAGCCTTACTCATCTTAAACTGAAAGGAAACATGGCACTCTCGCGTTCCTTCAGAGAAGAGGACTTCCCCAACATAAGGTACATTTGTGGTAGCCAATAACCCCACAAAGTCAATCAACTCCGCCATCCTCATAGGCACATGATATCTCATAACAACAGATTAGCTAGACTTAAAACACTTTCATGTTAAACCATCAAAGAAAATTCACAAGTGTTTGTGGTTATTAATTCCCACAACACAAATGCCTTGAATAGTTCAAAAACACATGAAGTTTTTATTTTGTTTTCAGAGAAACGTTCAACTGTTTATAATTTTTTACTGTTTAAGAGAATGTGTTGCCCAAGGAACATTCTGTTCATCGGTACAAGTAAACGGTTTTTGTTTGTTAAGTTTCCTAGAATATCTGGCTCAATGCAAGATCATCTGACAGGCAGAAAGATTATTTCAAGATACCCCAGTATTCGCAAAACAGAGAGGCTGTTATAAATATCCAGTCTCGATTCATCAGCAGCTCAGGGCTTTGGAGACGCTCTAAAACTTCAGTCTTAAGCACTTACGTGATTTGATTAGCACCTCAAAAAAGGTTTCAAGTATTACCATTCCCCAAAAACAACCGATTAAGCAAAAGCAAATGAAAGAGAATCACAGTTTCAACAGTGACCCAAATACATATAAAAAGTCCTTGCGGTTAGATGTATTGCTAGTTTACTTCATGCATCATTTGCAGATTGATGAATCATTCTTTCTCTGATTTTTTTCCCCCTCTGAAATGGGATCTTTTATAGTTTCCTCAAACTGATGCAATATGTACTTGTTTTTAATGGTCAAACTCCATTTGGCAAGCCAGAAGAAATAATTGATGTAAACATAAAATATGTGGTATAAAGATAATGGTGGAACATATGAAATTATTTTTGTTTTAGTTTTATACATCGTGTCACTGTTATTGAAACAGGGTCATTGAGATGCCATATGCCTATCAGTGCTGTGTTTTTGGAGCCTGCAAAGGCTACAAAGCAGCCAGCCAGTGGGAAGAACAGATGGGCAGTGAAGAGGAAGATGTCCAGAAGAAAGCTCTGTCCCTGTTCCCCATTCACACTGACACCAACTGTAAGTCCTGCAACTTCACTAGGCCATCTCACAGATCAGGATAACATTATGCAACTTTTTTTGAAACTTTGAAAAAAAGTTGCTTTGCCATTTGCAAAATATTACAATTGCCTTTAACTTACCAATGTAATAACATGGTATTCTTTGGAGTATACCTACCTATCAAAAGTTGACCAACGGTCTAAACCAGTGGTGTCCAGTCCTGATCCAGGAGGGCCACTGTCCTGTAGCTTTTAGCTCCAAGCCCAATTAAACACACCTGAACCAACTAATCAAGGTCTTTCTCGGCATATTAGAAACTTCAAGGCAAGTGTGCTGAGGCGAAGTTGGAGCTAAACTCTGCAGGACAGTGGCCCTCTAGAGCCAAGTTTGGACACCCCTGGTCCAAACATTGGACCGATGGAGTACCAAGTAAATCAGGGGATGTCAGCCCTGGCCCTGACGGTCCACTTTCCTACAGAGGTTAGCTCCAACCTTGACCAAACTCACCTCAACTTTCTTGAAATCCTAAAGACCTTGATTAGCTTGTTCAGTTTGAACAGGGTTGCAGCAAAACTAGCCAGAGGTTTGAGGACCCCTGATGTTAATACTATTGCACTGAAGAGAACAGGTAGACTCCCTGAGGTGGTCATACAAACAGCTAGAAGAAACCAGTTGGTTAGGTTGAAATTATTGGGGCAAGTTTCCAAACTACAATACTGAATTGTAGCAAGTCACTCAAGTTTGTACAGTAAACATTTTATCAGAGTCCCTGTAACCAAAAATGAAAACATTGGCCCTACATGAACACGTTCATCATATGAAAGGAACATAAAAGCAGCACTTGTAGCGGTTTTCCACAGTGTGTGTGTGTGTGTGTGTGTGTGTGTGTGTGTGTGTGTGTGTGTGTCTAGCTTTATCTGCTCGGTTCTATCTACCAGTCTCTTCATCTTTAATTAGCACAGTAGAAACATGTCAGGGCCTTTACAGTAACCGCAGGTATTTGACAGATGAAATAAAACGTGTCTTTTCTCCATGCATTCCTTGATGCGATCTGATCAGGTTTCAGACTTGAAAGGGGCTCTCTGTAATTACACTCCATGGGAAATTAGATAAACATTAACAATTCAAGGTCCAAAACATACCATTTGGCGTATCGGAAAATAACAAAACCAGAATGTGATCAAAGCCTGATGTTTGATTGCACACTGAAGGAGAAATGGAAAGTTGCAACTGAGATGTGTACGGTGTTGAGTGGTGCTAAAGCCCTTAGATAAATTAATCCGTTCCAGCAGACTAGATGTCCATAACATGGTGATTTATCTTCTGAGTGCATCATGTCATCTTGAAGAAGACTGAAGACTGTTTCATCATACTGGTGTACATGCACAAACCAAAGGTGTCTCATGCTTTTCTTGTGTTCACTTGCAGATGACCTTGACTTAGAGGAATTCCAGTTAGGTATTGAAGAGTCCAAACTGCAAACCAGCATACAGTGTACCCCCATCCCAGGTAAATTCAACCAGCAGCAGATCTGAACTCAAGGTCATGCATATGCCATCAAGACTGTAAAGGCCTGTTCACATCAAGTACAAACGAACTAAACGGCAAGCATGGTAAAGAAAGACATATTTGCAAACAGTTTTCACACCAAAACTATGCATGCTTCTCCAATTCTCCACCAAACACTTCACCCTAGCGTTATTGTATTACGGTCTGATGAAACTTCAAGTGTTGCAGTTTCCAGAAAAAAAATAAATAACAAAGAAAGAATGCTGGTTTTAGCTATAACCTAATACTTATAAAACAGCTGTTCTGGTTAGATTTTTTTGATGGGTCACTTTTCTCTTTGCATTTTAATAGGACCACTAAAGTGGAAAAAAAAAGTACTAGAATGCAATATTTACAACTTTTTTTAATGTGCTTCAGTACATTTAAAGTAGTCAAATGTATTTTTATGTATTAAAAAATACTCAAGAGAAAATATTTTAAGGCAAGGAAAATGTGGTCTATTATCTTTCTCTGTTTTAATATTCTATATCAACAATATATTCGCAAAGTATTTTTTGCACCAAAATCATTTACTATCCCCCCATTTCTGCCATGTTCTGAAAAAGTTCACAAAAAAGTGTGCTTCATTCGTAAAAATTAAAACTTTGTTATTTTGTTGTACATTTGATCCATACTAAAATTCAGTCTTGGTGTGAATAGGCCTCAAGGTGATGTGTTCTTTCTGCTTAAATTCTAATTTATCATTTCACCCCTTCAGGTCCATTTAAACCATGTGATAACCTGTTTGACAGTTGGGTGGTACGGCTTGGCATGTGGCTCATCGCTTTGGTCTCGCTGATGGGAAACAGCCTTCTCCTCATGACAGTCTTTGCATCCCCCAGCTATCTCGCCCCTGTTAAGTTCATCATCGGCACCATCAGTGGCGCCAACCTGCTTACAGGCCTGTGTACTGGCACCATGGCATTGGTTGACGCCCGGACATTTGGAGAGTTCGCCCTGCACGGCGCTCAATGGGAAATGGGTACAGGCTGCCAAGCAACAGGTTTTCTTTCAGTTCTAGCCTCGGAGGGCTCCATACTCTTCCTGACCTTGGCTGCAGTGCAGTGCAGCGTATCCGTGTCGTGCGCTCGAGCCTACGGTAAGTCGCCCTCTCTGGGAAGCGTGCGAGCCGCAGCAGTGGCGTGCTTGGCACTTTCGTTGGCAGTCGCCGCTTTGCCACTTATTGGGGTCGGGGAGTACGGGGTAACTCCGCTTTGCATGCCATCACCACTGCCAGATGGCGAACCTTCCACGTTGGGATTCATGGTCACTCTGATAATGATGAACTCCCTGTGTTTCCTGGTGATCACCGGAACTTACATTAAACTGTACTGGGACCTGATGAAGGGAGACTTTGACAGCATTTGGGATTGCGCCATGATCAAGCACGTGGCCTGGCTTATCTTCACCAACTGCCTGCTCTACTGCCCCGTGGCCTTCCTCACCTTCTCCTCCCTTCTGGGACTCTTTCCTGTGAGCGAGGAGGTTGTCAAATCAGTCGTCCTGGTGCTTCTGCCTCTTCCTGCAAGCATCAACCCCTTGCTCTACCTCCTCTTTAATCCACACTTCCGTGAAGATGCACGTCTGCTTTTGAGCAGAGCTCACCTCCATCATGACCGCAACTTGGATTCCTTCATCTCTGTTGACACAGAGAAAAGCTCCTATGACTCCACTCAAGCCTTGGTGTCCTTTGCCGCTGAAGCAGATGCAGCGTATGAGAGTTCATCGGCACCAAACTCAGAGACAGTTGCCCGGTTTTCTTGCCCACCCTCAGTGCCTCTCATCCCATGCCAGATGCAGATGAAACCCTCAACAGAAAGGGATAATGTTGCAGAGAATCTGGTCAGGTCAACACCAGGACTCACTGTCAAAGAGCAGGAGCACCTTAGGAGCAGTGGACTGGACACTCATAATGGAACCTCCTTCTCTGGAGTCTACCACTCCCCACATCTCTCAACTCATTTTTAAGTCTTCTCTTAACTCTAAAGTTTTTAAGGACCCTTTGAGCACAAGAAGTCATGAGCCCACATATGAACTGACCGCTAAAACCTTCAGAGCTAATGAACAATTAACTTTTAATTTGGGACTATATAAAACCATACAGTCCCAACTGCTACATGGCATTCTTAAAGAAAAAAAAAAAAGGAAAGAAAGCCTAATCACATTTTTGTGACACAATCTTGTGGGCCCTTAAGTAATTTAAGCAACAATCTTAAAATGTTCAAAAACAAATCTGCATTAAATTTTTGTAACTTGTTTGTGTAATTAGGTTTAAAGGAATGTTCTGGGTTTAATATCATCTCCATCCATGAAATATTGATGATTTTCACATAAAAACAAATATATATATTTTTTTGGACTCAACCCTATATTTAAACAAGAAAAAAAAAGTAATGCATTATGTACACACAATGGAAGTCTATGGGGCAAAGTACTGCACCGGCATTAAACATTTAAATGCACACTGCATCTACAAAACAGTGTCAAACAAAGACAAATCCAATGACAGAAATTTTGTTGATAATGCATAACCAGAAATGAATCCACCAACAGTGGTCTCACATCTCATGAGCATTGCATTTCATTGTTTTGAACATGGGACATTCCTTTAATTAGGAAATATCACAGGGATGTTTGCTGATGTACAAGGAGTTATGCATCTAAATATTTCAATGTGAAAAATGTCTCTACAAAAAGCTCAGTTCTTATGTACTCAAACTTTTATGCACTCATTTCCAAGTGTGTATATATCAAAGTCAATGAATTATTTGTTTCGTTAATTATTTGCAAGTCATCACTTGCTTACTTGCCCCTAGTGAATAAACCAAAATGTATGGGAAGATAAATACCGATGTATATTGTCAAATAATATTTAGTGTATTGAAAAACGACAAAAAAACAAAACAAAAAAACATATAAGCTAAGACATATTGCCAGAAACATACTCTCTGCAAGTACACAAAAGGCTTGGTCAATGCGCTGCAAGCTGCAGTTCATGATGTATATATTTAGCATGCATTGTGGCAGTAAGAAACCTTGAGGGGTGACAGAGATACCTTCAAGTGTTTGTTCCATTAATTCAGGTAGCTGGCTATAAACATGTTGACAACTAATTTTAACTAATCGACTTCTTCAAACTGTTGCTCCACCATGAAAGAAGCAAAAATGCACCATAGGAGACATTATACTAATTCATACCATACTCCACATGACAGTAACTCTGAGAATGCAATACATATAACAAAAATAAATAAATAAATAAAACATACTAAAACAAATTTAAAACATATTTTCATAATAATTTGCAATGCAACACATTTCAGAATTAAACGCTGCATTAAACTCAAGCTTGCATAACTAGAAGCATTTCCATTCATGTACTTGCATAGACTATGTTTGACCTTCATATTTTTGTTTTTTTTGTCAAGTTCACAGGATTAAGGTAGAGCAAAACATGAAATATATTGAACATGTCCATGCTATAAACTGAAGATTAAGAACTGAGTGTTTTGATTAGGTTGTAATAAAGCTTGGTCGGGATCTTGTAACAGATTGTTAAGTAGGCTAGCTATTGTATTGTAAAATATAACTACCTCTGATCTAGCATGCTATACCTTTTTATCCTTATTGATTTCTATTCTTTTTATATTAAATGTATATTAAAATGTAATTGTTATATTGAAATGTTAAGATCTTTGTACAACAGACACTATTCTGGATGTAAATATTTTCATATTTCTGTATACATGTGATAAAGAATGATTTAATAAAGTTATTAGTTTCATAAATGTATGTCTTTAAGACTACTGAACAATTCAGGGAGATATAAATGTACTTCTACATTTTCATCAACAATAAACACAAAATCCTGTCACAAAATAAACTGGATAAAATGAGATCAGTATAATTTAGATGTTCCAAGATTTTCTTGGGTTACTCTGAAGTGCTTCCAATGACACATATTTTTTCTGACTTTCATATTTTTATTCTTAAGAAAAATCTTTTCATCTGTGTCCCCAACACCCTTCAAACATAAGAGAGAAGTGAAACAGTGCAAACAGACTGTAGAATAGAAGAGCACTTGCTTCCCCCAGTGTCTGATGTGTGATGACAGTGTATGAATTGTTGGGACTTTGCCATTGATAGACAGACAGTCCTGAAAAGAATAAATCTTACCTTGTTCTTCTGCACTGCATGGTCAGCCATCAATACCTTTGCCTTCTCTCTGTATGCAGGAAAGTATGTCAGACACTTCATTCATTTTTAAGAGGAATGTTAGAGCAATAACAGTCAGAACACTTCTTTTCACATGCGTGTGCACTCAAATGGGCAAGACTGCAAGTGTGGTATAGGGATGCACCGATAGGATTTTTTTTTGGCAATACCAATACCAACCACCGATTTCAATGTCGATATTTGTCACTTGCATACAATACTAAACAGTACTAGCTAGTTTATTTCTGCATTAAATTAATTTCACTGAACATGGATTGGATGGATCCATTTAACATTCAACTGACCAATATTTAAGAGGCACAAATTAAGATAAAAAAAGAAAAATACAATAAGACAACATGACAGTCTTCAGAAGTGATTTGTGCTATCCAATATTTCTTTTATTAACAACATTAACTGATATTTGACATATAATAGAACATATTTCTTTAATAAACGTAACAAATAAAGACAGTGCTGTTGCTACATCTATTAAGTATGAATTTTGCAACTTCAGAAAGAGACTGACTGCTTTTCGCCCACTAAAGTGCAGTCTATTTCTTTTTTTTTTTGTCCAAGATGTTTGAGCCAGCACTGAACAATGGTTTTCTGTCAGCGCTTGAGCATGGTGCACACCAGAACATCAAATAATTTCAATTGAACATAGATCAGATCTGTTTAAAAAATGAAAACTTCAACAACAAAAAAAAGACCTTTGCAATAAAACGTTGCCTTGTTTTCACTTACAAACTCAAGAACAGTTAATTCAGTCCTTGTGCACACTAGAACACTGAATCATTTTACATGAACATAGATCTGTTCAACAAAGATTAAAATATGACATGACAAACTTCAAAGGTTTTTATTTAATTTTTTTGCAATAAAACATTAATTTTTAACAACATAATCATATTTAAACTATTATAGCATAACAGTTTAAAAATTCATGAACAGTTAATTCAGTCCATTTGCTGTTATCAAGTATTACGGTCGCTGCTTTAGAAACAGAGGCAAAGTTCTTCCCTATAAAAAGAAGCTTTTCTGCTTTTTCACAGTGCAGTCTGTTTCTTTTATTGTCCAAGACACTGGATGCAGCACTGAACAATCGTTCACTGTCAGTGCTTGTGCACGGTGCACACAAATATTTGCATACAATACTATACATGTTTCTTGATTCTCATTTCTTTTAGTTGGGATTTCTGCAAACGTATGCATCAATTTGTGGCATGGTAGGGGTAATCCTAAATCTTTGTGATAACTTTTCCTCCAGAACTTCGTCGAACATGTCAAACAGACTGGGTGCCTGTTCATTTTCTTTGCACGACTTTTTGGGTTGTCCTCTGGGTGGTGCACCGTGTCTTTTTTTTCCAGCACTTTAGTCACTAAAATCCAGCTGTGCTTGGAGATCAGGTTGAGCTTTCTCCTGCTTTTTGTCTTATCTTATCTTTGTATCTTGGGTCTTTCAGTGTTGCGATCACACTATATCGATACAATAAAGAGGTTCGGAGTCAATTTTAGTGAAATGCTTTGCCACCGCATCTAAAAGTGTGTTTTGTGTGTGTGTGTGTGTGTGTGTGTGTGTGTGTGTGTGTGTGTATGTTTTTTACTCCCTGGTCAATTTCAAGGTCCTTGCTCAGTAGTCGCTTTAGCGCAACAACTGATGGAATCACATCCGCTGCAGATCCTCCAGATGCACTCATCTCCCTCGTTAGTTGCTCAAATGTGTAAAGAATAGGCACTATTTTCTCATTTAAACACCAATGATGGGCAGTTTATGTCATGGGCAGAACATAATCTGCACTAGCCTAAGCCACGATTGCTTGCTTTTGATCCAAGAGGCTTCCAGCATATAAAAATTACTGTTCCACCTTGTTGCAACGTCTTGCTGAAGAATTTTTGGTTGCAGTCCTAACTGAATTTGGACACGGTGTATGTGTGAGTAATAAAGCTCTCAATAAAAGTATTATAACATGCACTCAATATAGATTTTTGTACACAGAAAGAGTCCAGCTTCCTCAGGGCAAACATTCTTTGGTGAACCTTCTTGATAATAGCCTCTGTATTCTGATGAAAATGTTAAGGCTGTATCAAAAATGGTTCCAAGGTATTTGTACTCCTCTACTCTATCGAACTCTTTGTCCTGAATAAGCTCTTTGCCCTGTGAGACTGAGCATGCATGTAGGGCTGACATCAGAGCTCCAAATGTTGTAAAACTGATGGCTGATATAGGCCTATCAGTAGAGCTCATGTATATGCGCTGCTACAACATTGTACATGTCTGGTAGGCACACGTCTGAGAAGTATGGCCTGCTAGGGAGTAACGAACCTCCAAAACCCCACGTCTTCCATGACGGAAAACGACTGATTGTCTAGTGCAATAAACTCCATAATTTTTGGGGTAATGCCTTTTGTTTTGATGCTGTCTTGAGTAAACTTATTTAGGCTACTCTTTCAAATACCTGAGCCACAGAAGGTGTTGGAACACTGGGAGGCGGCAGAATTTTCTAGGCGGCACAGAACGCAGCATACTGTTCAGGATACCTTTTCAGGTGGCAAATTAAATTGGATGTGTTGAAACTCTTAGCCATGCTACCCCATCTTGATATTTCTCCAGAACACTCATTGCAAATGGTGATTATTTTAATGGGTATTTTTTGGACTCCTATTCAGCGCATGGCTCATGTGAATGTTGAGTAATCACTAGGGATGGGCATTTTCCAAAAATGTTGCATTCTAAAATTTGGGCTCATAAAAAAACGAATATTCGTTTATTTAAATGAGGTTTAATGAGAAAGACGTTATTTTTAATTATCAAGTTTTTGTCACGATTTCTGAAGCTTATGATTAGCCGTTACACAACAATGTTCTACAACAACGTTACGTTATATCACAAGGTTTTAGTTTGGTTGAAAACGTGTAAACAAAAAAAAATACATAAAAAAAAAGCATTCAAGATCAAGCAGAGCAAGCGGAAAAATCAAGCAGACTGTGCCAATTACAGTACAGAAAGTAGGCTACATGTACTCGAGTCGGCCTATATTTATTGTGTTTACATTGTTTCACGTATTAATTCTGAGAGAAACAATAATATCCACATGCTCGGGTGAAAGTCTGTTCCTCAGTCTGATAACAATAAGAACACGCTGACAAAGATAACGTGCTAACAGTTTCTTAGGACTTTGTGTTAAACCACTCTCCCTCGAGGACCCTTTATACATGTCTCAAGATCATTTGGCTATCAGATGCGCTCTCTTCTCGGCTCAATCGGAGTACAGCTGCGCTTACCTGCAGTCGTGAATGCAGTGACGGACAGCTGTCTTTCCTCAGTCGACTGTGTTTGGATTTCATGTGATTTCTCATTGTGGTGGTGATATTATGATACATCAGTTTCACTAATTCATTTGATCAGAAGTAATTACATTTTGTCAG
>NW_015537979.1:572414-575850 GCF_001515605.1 Sinocyclocheilus anshuiensis | reverse complement strand
GCTATCAGATGCGCTCTCTTCTCGGCTCAATCGGAGTACAGCTGCGCTTACCTGCAGTCGTGAATGCAGTGATGGACAGCTGTCTTTCATCAGTCGACTGTGTTTGGATTTCGTGCGATTTCTCATTGTGGTGGTGATATTATGATAAATCAGTTTCACTAATTCATTTGATCAGAAGTAATTACATTTTGTCAGATCATTTAGTAAGATCATTTAGATCAAAGTAAATCCAAACTTCGTGAGGCAGATGATGACATTCTGTGATCAAATACTATCAACTTGTTAACACGCTCCACAGCGCCACCCAGTGCATTTAGTTATAACTGCATAGGATTTATCATGGGTTCCCTGCATTTACGGCCAGCAAATCAACACATATGCTGTGTCCCAATTCATAGGCTACGTCCTTACTTACATGTCCTGTGATCACATATAGATTTTTTGTCTCCAGATACCATATCTTGGTGTCGTTCACCCATCCTGCAGCGGCGTATTGATAGGCATCTGTACTCTTGAAGGCCTTCAGGCTTTCTCCGGTGTATGGTGATGGATTATGTATAAGATATATATAAATGTCCGGAAAAGTAAGTTGGGGCAGACGCGTCGCAGATTTTAACGGACACAACACAGTTTGAGGCAATAAATAAGGATCGCAGCCAATAACAGATGTTTTTTCCAAATATCGTTTCTTTTCAGTCTCATTTAGATGTGCTGTGTTTGCCATGTCGGACACAAATATGGCGGCGAGCAAAGCGGAAGTGATGTCTTTGGAACTCATGGATAGTACAATTCGAATAGTGTTTTTATTATTCGAATAATAATTTCAGACCGAATATTCGAATGTTCGACTATTCGTGTACACCCCTGGTAATCACTCACGGGATTTACAACATTTTTTTTCCCCGACATACGTCTGACAAGCTATATTTAGGCTACAGATTTTATTTTGTTTTGGCAAGTATTCAATTTGCCCAGAGAAAAACGTTGGATTATGCAACTTACATGCAACTCATTGGCTTCATGCAGTTTAATTAATAAATCGGCCTTTTTCATGCTATTGTCGACGGTTTTATATTAATCAAAAATCGGCCGATACATCGGTGCATCCTTAATGATGTATACAGCTGTGCAATATGGCTGTCACACCCTTACAGGAACGTCCACATGGAGGGCAAAACAAGGCTTTCCTCCACTGACCGCCAGTTATTTTTACTAGGTTTGCACTAAGTACTAATGTAGTAAGACAGTGATATTTAAAGGCCAAATTCAGCATACACCTTATTGATGATGCATACTTTGTATAGGCATGCAGATGAATCCAGAATATAAACGCAAATGCGCAAAGTTTAATATTAAATGTTTTCCCATACAAAACGTTAGCATAGCACACGCATCTAAGGTGTGTATTGAATTTGATCTTTTAATAGCACTGTTTTAAAGGTGCACTAAGCAATATTTGAAAAGTGCTTTTGACCACAGTGTCAATGTCAAGTCCCAAAACACACTCACAGCCAATCAGCAGTAAGGGGTGTGTCTAGTAATGACAGGGAGAAGAGAGCGCTCAGTGAGACAGTGCACATGAAGAATAGGCCTATTAGCAGATCGACTATAGAGACGGCAGAATAAAAAAAAATTTAAAAAAAGGACAATTTCGGAAATGGCATTATAAGGGCACCTTAAACCTGTTTGACAGTTTAACAGCTGAGCTCAAGCCTCCTTACTAATTCAAAAACGTCACTTTAGAACTAGTAATGAAGGAACGTTGAGTTGAAATCTTATTACTGTATTAAAAGCTCAATGTATTATGTAGAGTTGAGTATTATGAGAGAGAGATGGACTGAGCGAGTGTGATTACCTGCATCTGATACAGCATTCATTATTCAGCTCAATCTCATATTCACAATAAAACATAAGTTTGAATGTCCGCTGAGGAAAGCGATATCTTTGCCATACTGTCCTTTCATCTGTTAAGGGTGATTTCCGATGACAGCACTGCTCAGTGCATTTGTTAACTGCGTCTTACAAGCTATTATTAAAAGTAAAAAGAACTTCCATTTCAGTCTCTTTCAATATAAAAGTCTTTACTGCTGACCGTCTCTTGTCGCCATCTAATGGCGGGACAATATAACTAAAATTACCATCACGAACACACACACACACACACAGTTTCCCAATACTAAATACTGTTATTAAATACTTTATATAAACTTTATATAAATTCCCAATACTAAATACTGTTACTAAATACTTTATATAAAGCTTTTATGATGGCTGTTTTTGTTGTTTATTAAATATTATTATTCAATAAATAATATATAATAAACAACAAAAACAGCCATTATAAAAGTTGCTAGGCAATAGTCAAAAGGCAGTGCTCTGAAACAGCATGAATATATTACACTACATTTTTACTTACTTGAAATATCAGTTTCAAAATCATAAACAGGTACGAAATCAAGCGAAAAGGGCGAATTGCTTTATGGCAGCAGCAAATGCACAGCTATCCACTGTCATTACGACGGTGATATATTTACGATAGTGAATTAATTTTCAAACATAATTCTGCAACAGGTGCTTAACTTTTGCCTAAAAGTTTTATGGCAGTGTATCATAGTTACTTCATTGTCATTGTATTTTAAAATATAACTACCTCTGATCTAGTATGGTATACCTTTTAAAATACTTTTATTCATTAAATATTAAATGTGTATCAAGAAATTAACAATTCAAGGAGACGCAAATGTAGTGTAATATTAAATATATTTTATTACATTCATATCACCAACTGTAAACAAAAAAAAAAAATTACCACAAAGAAATTATTTGTATAATAAACTTAAAATCATTCATTTGCAAAATATAGGCCTACTACATGCATACTTTCTTGGTGTGCTCTAAATTCTCCTGTGCACTAAGTGCCTCTCTCTTGTGTGCAGTTTTCTTATTTTTATTCTCGGGAGTCTTTTCTTCTGTCACCACACAACCCTTTAAACACAAGAGAAGAGAAACCATGCAATCAGACTGAAGTAATGAAAGAACATTGGCTCCCCCTAGTGTTGGTGTGTGTGTAATGTCAGTGAATGAAATGTTGGACTTAGCCATTGCAGTTTAAATATACAACAGTCCTGAAAAGCACAAATCTTACCTTGTTCTTCTGAATTGCATGTTCAGCCGTCCATTTCTTTGCCTTCTCTAGATATAGTGGTTTGTTGTATTTAAATTCTGAGGACTGGAAAGTATGTCAGGGAAATTAATTTTCAAGAGGAATGTGTGAGCATTATCTATGGACGCTTGTTTTCTTGTAAACTTTTTTTTTCCCTCACAACTGTAAGTTTATATATCTCACAATTCAGTCTTTTTTTCTCAGAAATGCAAGCTTATATCTTGCAATTCCGACTTTCTTGCAATTGGGAGTTTATATCTTGCAACTGCAAAA
>NW_015537979.1:550193-572377 GCF_001515605.1 Sinocyclocheilus anshuiensis | reverse complement strand
AATGCATCTCTGAAGGGAACCGACTGTCTTCAGAAAAGTTTCGATGACATTTTCATTTGATCTGATAAAGAAGCGTTCTTGAGCGGAGCTGCTTTGTTTACAGCCATTACTGGAGAAACCGTTAGTTCCACCGCTCTCACAGCGCCTCCTGCTGGTAGACAATCAGTTTGCATATTCAATAATAAACCCATTTCCAGCAACATGCTTTTGTTGTTACTCTATTTTTTTGTTTTCTGAAGCAACTCTGAGCATGTTTCATACTCGTTATCCTGGTTAATGCACGTTTCTATCTATAAGAATAATCAGCCTACACTACCAGTCAAAGGTTTTTGAACTGCAAGATTTTTAATTATATATATATCAGTATTGCAAGTTTATATCATGTAATTGCAAGAAAAAAAATTCAGAATTGTGAAATAAAAAGTCGCAATTACCTTTTTTATTTTTTATTCAGTGACTGGCTTCAAAAATAACAGTCAGAAGTGTGAAAGTGACACAAAATAAAATCATTGTTTGTACAGATAGCTAATCCTAAACCTAAATTAAGCCACTGGTTCAGCCAATGTTATGATGGGCTGTTCAAAGAAATAGATTTTAAATTCCAAAAGTTACACACTTAACCTTCAAAAATGGAGGGAACATATCTAAAACTCACTATATCCGCCATGAGTGGGTCGTCGGGGTTCGGTTCGGCCATCAGTAACTGTATGGAGGTGAGCAATGTTGAAATATTGAGTGCTGGCCTCCAAGCTCCCTTTGAAACAAAATGCATATATGATCAACACGTGACAGTTAACTAGTTTACAATCGCAACGTAAGTTAATATCACTACAATTATCTTACTTCAAAACAAAAGAAAAAAATGGTAAAAATTATATTGTGCAAAAAGAAAATTAATCCTGTATTTATTGATTTAGGATTGTTTTTTTGTTTTTTTTCAGCCTTTACCTTTGGTGGCAGCTTCAGAGCATCAAGACAAATGCGTCCTGCATTATCGATGTTGGGGTGATAGATGGGTGTCAGGAAACGCATCTTTGGAGGCTCAAATGGATACCTTCAAACATGAGAGAAGTGTTAAAGGTATAGTTCTAACCAAAATGAAAATTCACTGTGAATGTACTCACCCTCAGGTTGCAGACAAGTTTGTTTCATCATCGAAACAGATTTGGAGAAAATTTATCATTACAAATCCATTGAGACATTTAAACTTCAAACCACCGCTTCTGGCCAAAATACGAGTCTATAATCCATAATAACGCTTCCTCCAGTGAAAAATTCCATCTCCTGTTGTCCTCTCACATTAAAATCCACCAACATATTTGTTATGGACTGTTTTCGCTTGTAATCAGTGCTGATCCGTGTCTTTTTCTCTCCTGATTCAGACAATACTACTTTTTCACTGGAGAAAGCAATATTATGACTAGAGAACTCATATTTTAACTGGAAGCAATGGTTTGAAGTTATAAACGTCTTAACGAGGCATTTGTTTCTTACTAACAAGCAGCTTTTCACTTCACAAGACATTAATTGATGGACTGGAGTGGTGTGGATTACTTGTGGATTATTGTGATGTTTTTATCAGCTGTTTGGACCAGTGGCGAGGCTACGGGTGGGCATGGGCCCACCCACTTTCAGCTGTTGCCCACCCAATGAGAAGTTGGTAATTTTCCAAATGGATGTAGCCTAATTTATTAAAGGGGTCATATGACGTTACTAAAAAGAAAATTATTTTGTGTATTTGGTGTAATGCAATCTTTATGCGGTTTAAGGTTCAAAAAACATTATTTTCCACATACTGTACATTATTGTTTCTCCCCTATGCCCCGCCTTTCTGAAACGCATCGATTGTTACAAAGCTCATCGGTCTGAAAAGTTAGGTGTACGCTGATTGGCCAGCTATCCAGTGTGTTGTGATTGACTGAATACCTTTGGAAGGCCAAACAAAGTAGTTTCGCTTTCACAACGAAACACACAGCGTCTTCACGACATGGCGGCGGCAACAATACTACAGTACTACTACTACTACAATACTTACACCTTTTTTCTTTGCGTGAACATTTGGGCGGTGTTATGCAAATCTTCCCACACAGTGACATAGACATGTGGGGGCGTGTTTGAACGAGGCGTTTTAGGAGGGCGTGGACGACTTAACTTTTATAAAGAATATCTCTTTGGGTTTGAGACTTTAGTCTTTGCAACTTTAGGGATCTTATCTATTCACAAACAGCTTGTGACACTCCAAAGAGAAAGGGAAACTTGAAATTGCATCATATGACCCCTTTAAACGATAATAATAATAAATGTCTTATTTCACTATAACTTTATATATTAAGTTTAAAAATATTAAACGTAAGTTTTCATGTTCAATTACAGGCAGTTTCTTAATTTTCCCTCTTCCTATAGGTGCACACCATACGCTTGTCAAAATGGCCGGCAGCGAACAACTTGACTCTGCCCACAAACACGTCATTTTACTGACGACTGCTTCTCTACTCTTGGGGAGTTCAACACGGGATTCACTAAATGCTTGCTCTTGAAAGATGGCTAATTATCCTGTTTATTTGGACCAGCTGTTCCACTGAATCACAACCTGTAAGTATGATAAATAATAGATGTTTTTATTTTCTATAGAGCGTTCAAAATACGGAACTATGGCAATGGGCATATCGTCTCCGACACGCGCTGTACGCTGTAGACCAATCACAACAGACTGGGCCATCTGACCAATCAGAGCAGAGTAGGCTCACGGAAAGGAGGGTTTTAGAGACTGAATCTTAGAACTGCTTTGAACGAATCGTTTGAGAATCGCTGGAAAATGAGGTGGTATTAAGTGCATATTTTGAAAAAACTAAAGCATTTTTTGACCTTGCATGCATGTAATCCTATTGTAGGAGACTCCCAAAACAATATTAGGAACCTTAAAAATGGCATAATAGGGGCACTTTAACATCAGTCAGTCGAGAATTATAATATGATAATCAAGTATTATTTAATGATAGAACTTTAGTAATTAGAATTAAGACTTGATAACCATGTTTGAATGCATATTAGTCATTTTAACTGAACTTAGGACTGGTGGTAGTGCTTTTTTGGTCATTCAGTGTTTCTGTAAAAAAAAAATACACAAAAATACTGATAAGAATATAATGATACGAATTATACTAATAAGAACAATATAAAACGCACTAAGGATTAATTAATGAATATTAATCAGGTTGTGTGCTTTCGCTCAAACTGATTTGCTGAAATCAAAACAGGGACGATGATAGGTGAGCATGAGCCAATGAGATTGCCGTTTGCGCATTAGTTCCGCCCACTAGCGGAGAACCCGGCAGTTCTTAAAAGCCGAAGAATTCCAAAGGAATGCTGTTATTTTGACAGGAAAATACAACAAAGAATATAGTTTACATGTAGCACGTTAATTTTCTCTCTCTCTCTGCGTGTGTGAGACAAAGCGACGGTGAGTCATGCGCCTTCACACTAGAGTTTACGGTACGTCAAATACAAGTGCGTCTTTTTTCTTTGCGTGAACATTTGGGCGGTGTTATGCAAATCTTCCCACACAACATGTGGGGCATGTGGGGGCGTGTTTGAACGAGGCGTTTTAGGAGGGCGTGGACGACTTAACTTTTATATCTTTGGGTTCTTTGCAACTTTAGGGATCTTATCTATTCACAAACAGCTTGTGACACTCCAAAGAGAAAGGGAAACTTGAAATTGCATCATATGACCCCTTTAAACGATAATAATAATAAATGTCTTATTTCACTATAACTTTATATATTAAGTTTAAAAATATTAAACGTAAGTTTTCATGTTCAATTACAGGCAGTTTCTTAATTTTCCCTCTTCCTATAGGTGCACACCATACGCTTGTCAAAATGGCCGGCAGCGAACAACTTGACTCTGCCCACAAACACGTCATTTTACTGACGACTGCTTCTCTACTCTTGGGGAGTTCAACACGGGATTCACTAAATGCTTGCTCTTGAAAGATGGCTAATTATCCTGTTTATTTGGACCAGCTGTTCCACTGAATCACAACCTGTAAGTATGATAAATAATAGATGTTTTTATTTTCTATAGAGCGTTCAAAATACGGAACTATGGCAATGGGCATATCGTCTCCGACACGCGCTGTACGCTGTAGACCAATCACAACAGACTGGGCCATCTGACCAATCAGAGCAGAGTAGGCTCACGGAAAGGAGGGTTTTAGAGACTGAATCTTAGAACTGCTTTGAACGAATCGTTTGAGAATCGCTGGAAAATGAGGTGGTATTAAGTGCATATTTTGAAAAAACTAAAGCATTTTTTGACCTTGCATGCATGTAATCCTATTGTAGGAGACTCCCAAAACAATATTAGGAACCTTAAAAATGGCATAATAGGGGCACTTTAACATCAGTCAGTCGAGAATTATAATATGATAATCAAGTATTATTTAATGATAGAACTTTAGTAATTAGAATTAAGACTTGATAACCATGTTTGAATGCATATTAGTCATTTTAACTGAACTTAGGACTGGTGGTAGTGCTTTTTTGGTCATTCAGTGTTTCTGTAAAAAAAAAATACACAAAAATACTGATAAGAATATAATGATACGAATTATACTAATAAGAACAATATAAAACGCACTAAGGATTAATTAATGAATATTAATCAGGTTGTGTGCTTTCGCTCAAACTGATTTGCTGAAATCAAAACAGGGACGATGATAGGTGAGCATGAGCCAATGAGATTGCCGTTTGCGCATTAGTTCCGCCCACTAGCGGAGAACCCGGCAGTTCTTAAAAGCCGAAGAATTCCAAAGGAATGCTGTTATTTTGACAGGAAAATACAACAAAGAATATAGTTTACATGTAGCACGTTAATTTTCTCTCTCTCTCTGCGTGTGTGAGACAAAGCGACGGTGAGTCATGCGCCTTCACACTAGAGTTTACGGTACGTCAAATACAAGTGCGTTGCACATCCATTCAGATGAACTAAAAAATTGCACAGATCGCTTGACGGAGAGTGAAACTCTGAAGCGCTCAGTCAGAGAGTGTTCGGCGAGTGAAAATATATCTGTGCTAAACTTATACTTAGCCTTCAACTCACACACTGGCGAGTAAAATCTGAGAATTTATTAGCCATTGGCTAATATTAAACCATTTAGTCACCCAGAGTGAAGATTTAGTCACAATGTAGAGGGTTGAAGGTATCTATGGCTAAAACTAGCTAACGTACCAACTTAAATAGCTAACTGTTCTCACGTCATGCAGTGTAGGTCAAAAACACATAAATGAAGGTCTAGATTTCAGTGCCTCTCCATATTAAACTGGTTAAATGTAAGTTAATTGAATCTAAATTAATTTAATTTCATCTTACCCTGCAGTACATGAATCCTGAATGTTGTCATCTGCGATCGTGATGAGGCTTCTCCCGCTGGCATTGTGATCTGTAAACCCTCACTTCCAAATTACTCGTTACCCACCATATTTATTTAAAAATCTTTTATATATCCCTCTATGGCATATTTAAGGCCCACTTGAATGGTGGTCCTTCTGTGTCCAAAATTAATCAAAAACATATTGGGACAACTTTTTCACACTGACAAGCTGTCATTGTAAGACAATTAGCAACTCCGTTTGTTTGTCCAAGTTCGTAACAGTAACTAAGGGGGGCGGGGCTTACCGATAGATCAATTGCGTGTTATAAATGCAGAATTGCAAGATGTAAACTCGCAATTGCGAGAAAAAAAGTCAGAATTGTGAGATAAAAAGTCGCAATTACCTTTTTTTTTTTTTTTATTCAGTGGCGGAAACGGGTTTCCATAGCCGTGTTTGAAGCATCACATTAGAATAGGTACAGTGTTTGATTCGCTAAACAGATGCGTCCTTTGAGGAAAGAAACACATCAACGTTGTGCTAGATCCTGTTCGCCACAACAAACTGCATAATTTGCTGCTGCGCACATTTCTGCGGTCCTCGATGTGCGCAAATTGACAGAGACACTTATGTATGAAATCACCTGCGAAGCCCCGATGTCTCAGACTGAGGTAATGCTTTACAATAAACTTCCTTTAGTTAACATTAGTTAATGCATTAACTAACATTAACAATGAGCAATGCATTTGTAACTATATTATTTTTGTTAACCTTAGGCAATAAAAATACAAATGTTTGTTGTTATTTTTGTTAGTACGAATGTTAACAGATACAACTTGTAATTTTAATAATGTATTAGTAAATGTTGTAATTAAAGGGGTCATATGATGCGATTTCAATTTTTCCTTTCTCTTTGGAGTGTTACAAGCTTTTGGTGCATAAAGAAGATCTGTAAAGTTGCAAAGACTAAAGTCTCAAATCCAAAGAGATATTCTTTATAAAAGTTAAGAGTCAGCCACACCTACCTAAAACGGCTCGTTCAAACACTCTTCCACATATCTACCTCACAATGTGGGAAGATTTGCATAACACCGCCCAAATGTTCACGCAAAGAAAGAAGGCGTAACTTTTATTCTCGCTGTAGTATTGTTGACGCTGCCGCCATGTTGTGAAGGCGCTGTGTGCTTCTTTGTGAAAGTGAAACTACTTTGTTTGGTCTTCCAAAAGAGGACGATATCCGCTTCACATGTGGTTGCCGCAAGCCCGCCGGCCGCGCCATTCTCAAGCACACCGGCCGCCGCTCACTCAAGCCCGCCGTGTGTTTCGTTGTGAAAGCGAAACTACTTTGTTTGGTCTTCCAAAAGAGGACGATATCCACTTCGTCATGCTTAGAGCTGATCCGTGCTGGTCGCTAGCGTTTCAGAAAGGCGGGGCATAGAGGAGAAACATTAATGTACAGTATGTGGAACATAATGTGTTTTTTGAACCTTAAACCGCATAAACACATTTCATTACACCAAATACACAAAATAATGTTCTTTTTAGCAACATCATATGACCCCTTTAAAATTAATGTTTATCAGTTCAGAAGTATTGTAGAAGTATTTGTAAGTATTGTATATTAACTTTTTATTTTCTATTTTTCTATTTTCTCTATATTTCTATTTTCTGTTGGCAATTTGACGTGTAGTTTTCATACGCTACACTATACGCCCACCTACTAAAACATGTATGGCCTCGCTCCTGGTTTAGACGGCACCCATTCACTGCAGAGGATCCGCAGGTGATCAAGTGATGTAATGCTACATTTTTCCAAATCTGTTCTGATGAACAAACAAACTCATCTACATCTTGGATGACCCGAGTGGGAGTACGATTTCAGAAAATGTATTTTTGAGTAAACTATTCCTTTAAGCATGTCAAAAAACAATTTAATAAAACAGCACAATGATGTTGAGATCATTTAATAGTCTCACCTCTCAGGTATGTTGATTTCCAGTGTGAACACGCCTCCTTCATAGGGAGTGTTTGCACCTCCAACAATCTCTATATCAAACAGGAGCAATGCAGTGCTGTCAGTGTTTAATAATTATTTTGATATATTGTCAGTGTGAAATGTCATATGAGGGCAGACTGACGGGCTTGTAGTTCTTCCACCCGTCCCTCAGTCTGCCAGCAGGAGACTCCTGGAGGAGGCTCAGCACTGAGAAGCTGCAGCTCCCGCTTCAGACGACTGATTCTCTGCATAACCACTGGCTAAACGAACGCGACACAGTTATTAAGCGATTAAGCAAGATTTTTAACACGACTGATTCTCTGCATAACCACTGGCTAAACGAACGCGACACAGTTATTAAGCGATTAAGCAAGATTTTTAACACGACTGATTCTCTGCATAACCACTGGCTAAACGAACGCGACACAGTTATTAAGCGATTAAGCAAGATTTTTAACACTTATCACATTCACAATAAGTTACACATTAATAACAGCGCATTTCCCTTCACTTGCAGCCCAACGTTAAACTATCTATGTAGACTGCAAACTCAGTTTGGACAAGATGTTTTCAACTAAAACGTCGTCATGATGCAGCGTATTTCATCGACCATTATATGCGGTATTTAGCTTATTATCATCATCACTTACTGATGTGTTACTGCCGAGTTTTGCTTGCTGACTGGACAGTAAACTGCGTGCTTTTGATTCTGCCCGCGAAATGTAAGACGTCACTGTGCGACCGACGCGCGGTGCATCATGGGTATTGTAGTTTATTACGTGTTCATTTGTCATAGTTTGATAATGTTTTTTTTTGCGGAAGTTGAATCAAACTACACTTAAAAATGTTTTTTTTTTTTTTATGTAAGATTGGGTAGAGTTGTCATATCTGTTTTATACAGTTCATTAATTGCAAAGGTTTATCTTTTTCATTATTGCAGTTTGATAAGCCATTAAAGCCTAAAATGGGTGAACCTGTGGCTCCTGATTGATGTGAAGTTCGTTAGTATCATCTTGGCAGAGTCCGCGAAGGGTACAGCTATGCGTAATGAAGATGAGCACAGAATAAATGTATAGTTTTTGTTGTTGAAAGAAATAGAAAGCCATTCTGCTTGATATGCCAGAAACGTCAGTCAGAAAACCAAACTCAGCTTTTTAGGAAATTTACCAAGCATTTCGGAAATTTACTGTCACATTAGGGTCATATCAGCTAGAATGGAACATTTGTGCAAAAATCCCATTCCGTGAAAGGGAATTTGTTAAAAAAAAAAAAGTGCCTCAGTGATGTTGTTGCTATTCTATGTCTCAAAAATGAAAATGTGAAACATTCAGTAATGGACCTTCAACTGTCACGGCACACTGTTGAATAGAGAATATCGGACATTAACCACTCAGTAGAAACACATTTATTATCAGATCTTCAGAAGTGCTGGTATTTCAGCATTGCGTTGGATGAGTCTTGCAATGTTCTAGATAAGCCACAATTGGCAATATTTGTACGGTTTGTGTCAGAAGACTGCACAATTAAGGAAGAGCTGCTTGACATTGTGCCGCTGAAAGACAGAACTCGTGGCATCGATCTGAAAGAGACACTGATGACAGTTGTTGAGAAAGCAAATCTGCAGTGATCAAAACTAACAGCAATAGCCACGGACGGAGCACCAGCCATGTTGGGATCTGAGAAAGCCTTGTTGGGCGCTGTGTAAAGCTGACAATCGTTTTTCGGAAATTTTGGACGTTTCCCTACATTATCAAGAGAACTTGGTGCCTAAAAAGCACATCATGAAACCTGTGCTGGAAATTGTCAATTGTATACGCACAAATGCTCTCAATCACAGACAGTTCAAAAATCTCATTGATGAACTTGATGAAGATCTTCCATCTGATCTGTTTCTTCACTACACTGTGAGATGGCTTTCAAGAGCTAATGTGCTTTCTGTGTTTTTTTTTTTTTTTTTGAGCTTTTGAATCCGGTGAAGCTGTACCTCGCAGAATAACATAAAGACTATCCTGAGCTACATGATCCCCAGTGGATTTTGGATTTGGCTTTTTTGGTCGACATGCTGCATTATCTGAATGGTATCTTCAATGGAAGATGAAGCAGCATCTCAGCTTGAAATGATTGAACTTTCTGAGGATGACGGACTTAAAAGTGTTCTGAGGGAAGGAACCGTGGAGTTTTGGAAGATTGTGCCGATTGAGAGATATCCCAATGTCAAACAACCTGCACTCAAACTATTGTAAATGTTTGGGTCAACTTACATCCGTGAATCACTTTTTTCGACACTGAAACAAGTGAAATCAAAGCATCGCTCTGTTCTTCCTGACATGTGAAAGAGTTACTACGAGTAGCTACAACTGAATACAAGCCAGACCTAAAAAAGATTGTGGAAACCAAGGACTGTCAGGTGTCCCAATGAGGAGGTATCTGATTTAAATCCATTAAATCTATTGTGTTATGTAATTAGGTGAATAAGTTATTGTGAGATACTGTTGTTTGCACATCTGTTGTGTGGCTCTTTGCAGTGATAAGGTTTTTTTTTTTTTGGCTCATCATGCCAAACAGGTTCGCCAACCCTTGCCTAAAAAATTTTAGGCACAGCACAGATCCTTGAGAGACAAAACAGGCCACAAAACTAAAATTTTTATGTATTAAGGAATTATATTTTTAAATTACCTTAGGTGCCATCTACTGTGCTTTACTTTCTTAATATGGGTCATCACTATCAGATATAAAAACAATGTGTATAAAACTTGTCTGAAAGAAGGCCTTCAGGAAAAAAAAATACTGACTTGCAGAACATAGTAATGTTTCTTTAAATTACATTAGATGAGCAGATCTATTGATTGATTTAAATTGCATTAGATGAGCAGATTCTATTGTGACAATTTATAGCCAATTTGCCTTATAGGCCTGTATAGACAACATGCCCTGCAAGTTGTGTCAGCATGTTAAGTGAACTAACAGTAGGAATGCTTAAACACTTTTTTGTAACTTATGATTTCTAGGTATGTGTTTACACAGAAACTGACTTTCAAAAATAAGCCCACGCTGAGGAAATAACTGACAACAGATCTTGCTTCACTGCACTGGTGAAAACACCTTTATATTATATCTGAGATTGCATGGTTCATGGTAATAATCTGAAATGTGCATTATGGATTATTTTACTGAACTTTGGTTTGTGTTGGATGTCAGAAGTGAAATAATATCTCAAACAAACTCATCTCATTTCTGAACTGATACATTGCATTTAAACAGGGCAGGACTTATGGGGACGGGGGCCCCTGGGCTTGAGGTTATGTTTGGGCCCCATACCTATACTACAAATGCCCTCAACTAGAACATTATTATGGAGTAACACAAAATACACAAAAATTAAAATATGCTTTCAGGTTCATATACTGTATACAATTAATAGGCAACATGTCTAGTCAAAGTTTAGATGTAATATTAAATAGTCACTATAATACAATAAACAGGATGTGATCTCTCAGTTGAGAGATCAAAACCCTGAAATAACACTGAGCAGAAAAAAACAAAGAGATGTATTATTATGAAAATGTATTGTCATATCTTTGTCCTTTTATGTCAGATTCTTAATTAATAAATTCAATCTGAATAAAAAAAACATGTTGGCTATTAACAATCAAATGAAATCACTATAAACAAGTTATGTTAAGTTTAAATACAACATTTTAATGTAGAATGATTGCAAAAATTAAATAATGAGCTACTTTTTAAAATATGAAACTACAACCGCCAGTAGGTGGCAGCAAGTGACTGTCTTAATGAGTGAGTTGAATCCTTAAATCAACCGATTTGTTTAAAATGCTAATTCATTTAACTTAGCAAAGGACTGTACTTGTAGCCTGTTTGAACCATTTACTGGTCCGTGTAATGCTGAGAAACAAAACACTGTGCTGCTCGGAGACGCATTGATGGGGAAAAACAGAATTTTGTGTCTGAAAGTTACTCAGTAACTTGTTGTTTATTGTACATTTGCCAACGTGCAGATATTCGGAAAAACGGGACTCTAGTTTGTGTGATAGTCTAACTCCTATATCGTAGGCATTCACTCATTAAATGCAGGGTTCGTTCAACCAATAAATTTCAATGACTCTTAAGGCAATATTCATGACCTAATGCTCCATTACTTTACACAAATGTTCAGATTTATCATAGCATATGCTAAGGAAAATTAATGATTATTAATGCTATTTTTTTGCTTTCTAATAAGCACAGGCTGCAACTGTGCCAGCCGTTACTATACATGCAGAGCACGTAAGTTACATAATCACATAACTGAATGCCAGAATGTTAAGTATATTGTAATTTGCTTAGCCAGTATTATAAATTAAACTCAGAACCTGAATTTCATTTTAGAAATAGTTTTGGTGGAAAACATTCAAGAACAGAAATGCTACAGAAATGGAATAAACTGTAAATTAAAAACAGTAAATTCACTGTAAATTAAACAACAGATTAATTCTTAAAATTAAAGTTACAAAAGTTATTCAGTCAAGAGCAGTGAGTGATTTTGTCTTTTGTTGTTAACATTAATTAACAATAACCAATATGCCTAATTAATTAACATTGTTAACATTAACATTTAGTATGAAAGTGACAGCAGTTTTTAGTATACCTGCTGTCTGTCAGTCTGTGTTAAAGAACAAAAGAAAAAAAATCACTCTGCTCAAATCTGCTCTTGACTAAATAACTTTTTCATATTTAATATGGATTATTATATAAATATAATCTATATCTATGACTTTATAAATCATATTCTTTTGTTCCTGAATAGTAGCAGCTACTGTAATTTTTAGGCTAGCCATTATTTATTAAAATGCAAGGTTACTTGAGTCAGAAACAATGAAAACAATAACTTTTTCTTGAGGTGTTTGTCAGGCGGCTTCATGTGTGCGCACTTTGGATGTGACCGTGAGCACCCAGAAAACTAGTTTGGAGCACAAAAGTGATAAACTTTTGTGATGATGCAACACTGACCCGATTAGGCAAGTGACAGTCCTGTCAGCTGAGCGAAAGTCTTGTATGCAGTAGTACAGATGAGATGCGCTGATGTGAGGCAATTTTGAGAGAGTGAGAGCGAGAACACGCGGTACAGTTGAACCACACACGCTGTTTTCAAATGATTGACTTAATCTGATATTCTGTGTGAATTTTTTTAACTCATCTAACCTACATTGTATATTAAATAAATGTTTGTGGGAATTTTCCAAACAGTGCAAAACCTGCGAAAATGAGTAAAACCCAAAAATGCGCAATCCCGCACCGAGATTCAGGACGTGATTAAACATATATTCTATTAAATAGAGATTTGTAAAATACATTTCCACGACTTTTCCAAAGCTTTCTGGGTTTTTCATGACCGTACGAACCCTGTAAATGGCTATTTTTATTTTTAAAAATCGTTTTGATGAAATTTCTGCTCCACTTTGTGTGGAGGTAGTGTGACGGGACAAAGTCCATGTAAGATATTAGGGTATTCTATAGTCTTTGGACGGGAGAGAGTGCTCAAAACTCTTCAGATTAATTTAGTGGAACATTAATATAATATAGAATCATCCTCTGTAAAGAAGTGAGGCGTGAACATGTGAGAATTTATCATTATCTTTGTAAATGTTAGCTCTTTTGGGCTAAAGGCTTAATGGAACCGTTTAAAGTAGCCATGTGATCACAAATTAATCGGCGATTCGGTGCAGCACAGACGTGATTTAATACGTGTGTCCTTTTTCTATGCCCGTGTGCGCAGTTGAAGTGCGGCTAATAATTTCTGACTGGCACATAACTGAACAAATGTAAACGGGTTAAGGCGGGGAGTTTCTCTCTTTTATTCTCCATTCAGACATCTGTGAATCTTCAGTGCTTCCATGTAGACCTCAGTATGCCAGTTGTCTCCAGTGAGCACTTTCATATTAGCTGCTTTGATGACACTGCCTAATCTGAGAGCTGTAACCATAATTCCACCTGCAAGGACAGAAAACAATAATTTCCAATATTAATAATAATAAAAAAAAGACATACAATAGGGTCCAGTATTCTGAGACCACATTGTATGGATATGGTTAATCTATTTTTGAACTTGTGGAGTTCATGCAGCTCTTGAGCATGAGTGTACTAAATGTGTACTTTTCCAGTAATCCAATTTCAGTTAATATGTTCACTCAAATTACTATGCTGATATTAATAATTAAAAAAATGGCATGTTCTACCCACTGCCAACATGTCAATATTGGCCTACATGACATAATTTGTCCAAAAAATAAATATAATTTGTCCAAAAAATAAATAGATAACTAAATAAATGACTATTCAATTTTTATTATTAATTTTCCCAGTCTTAAATACAATGTCATAAATGTTGGTTCTGACATCACTCACATTCTCGAGATCTCATCTGGTTTCATCACTCCGTGAATCGCTCTCGATTCTGCTTTCAGATCTGGCCAGAAGTAATAACAGATGCAGTGAAACACCTCACTGTAATACAACACAGCCTTTCCTCTGGAGATCTGCTCCTTCATGCGCTTACTGGCTATCTAATGCATGTATTGAAAGTAATCCACACCAAGCAGTTTCACCTCCGGGTCTGTGAGGAGCTGCGAGGCCGCCTGCAGACCAAGGCCCAGCCCGTGGCCGATCTCCAGCACCATGTCGTTGGATTGCTTGTAGCACAATTTCACTGCATTCTCCTCCAAAATCTGATTGTGCCATTTAAAGAACTTGGTCATCAACCATCCAGTTTAGGAATATGTGGGGCAACCCAGCTGTTTGCCCACTTTGTTAGGCAGAATTTCTATGCTGAAAACAAAAATTATATATATATATATAGTTGTGCACATAAGTTTACATACCCCTTGCAGAATATGCAAAATGTTAATAATTTTCACAAAATAAGACAGATGAAAATCGCATGTTATTGTTTTATTTAGTACTGTCTAGAATAAGCTATTTCACATAACAGATGTTTATATATACTCCACAAGACAAAATAATAACTGAATTTATAAAAATGACCCGTTCAAAAGTTTACATACCCTTGAATATTAATACTGTGTCATTTTTTGTGTGTTTTTATGTTTAGTGATAGTTTTTCATGAGTCCCTTGTTTGTCCTGAACAGTTCAACTGCCTGCTGTTCTTCAGAAAAATCCTCCAGCTCCTACACATTCTTTGGTTTTCCAGCATCTTCTGCATATCTGAACCGTTTCTAACAGTGACTGTATGATTTTGAGATCCATCTTTTCACTCTGGGGACAATTGAGGGACTCATACATAACAATTACAAAAGGTGAAAACATTTACTGATGCTCAAGAAGGCAACACGATGCATTAAGAGCCGGGGGGTGTAAACTTTTTGAATTGGATGATCAGGGTAAATTGTCGTTATTTTGTCTTCTGGGAATCATGTATGTATTTATGTAGCTTCTGAAGTGCAGTACTAAATGAAAAAAATATGATCTTTAATCAAAATAAGAAAAATGTACACATCATCACGCTGAGAGGCTGAGAGAGAAATGAATCTGTGACACGTTTCAATGCAAATTCAGGAGGTTTTATTCACAATATTGAAAAGAACAACAAGGTGTAAAATGATGACCGTAAGGTAGAAAACGGAAAATAAACAGAAATGAAACTAGACAAACTGAAACTAAATGGTCAACAGAAAGTGAGCTTTCCAGCGACTCACACCTCCATCCTGACACCGGAAAACTATCAGGTAAATAAGCACCTATGCCCAAGTGATGTATCAAACTGCAAAAGACTTTAGATGATTTAAAAATAAAAGACATTGATCTTTTCCTGCACCTACATTCCAGCCCCTGTTTATTACACTCAAAACTGTAATAATCATCATCACAATACAAAATTTACACAATACAAGTATAAATGCAAATCACTGAATCCTATTTTCAGAAATAAGTACGATATATACACAAATGAGTGTGTATGTGTGTTTGTATGCAAATGTTCAGTTCTTCAAGTTGAGGGAGATACTCCCCAATCCATCTCTTCCTAAATAAATCCGCCATGTACTGAACTTATCGCCACCTTTGTCGCGAATATAAATCATCCTTCTTAAACAGTCCAGGTGGTAAAGATGGCTGTGTTTTCAGTAGGAGGAGATGGTTAGGAGTAAGGACTTCGAGATCATTAATATCCATAGATGCTCTGGATTTAGGACAAATTTTAAGGATTGATTCAACTTCACAAAGGAGTGTGTAGAGACCCTCTTCATCCAGATTTCGTAGACAAACCAGTTCCTCAGAATATCTCTTCTTTTGACCATGACTGATAATTTCAGCCTTTTCCAGTTCCTCAGAAGACAAAACAACACATTTGAAGGTACACTGGATCTGAATGGTTTCATCTCCTTGTTAATGACTGTGTCTCTTTGCCCTTTGTCCATGTCAAAATTGAATGAATGAGGCATTTTTATATAGCGCTTTTATTGTGTATTTCTGTACACCCAAAGCACTTTACAATCATATGAGGTTGTCTCTCCTCAACCACCACCAGTGTGCAGCATCCACTTGGATGATGCGACGACAGCCACAGCACAATGGCACCAGTGCGCTCACCGCACACCAGCTACAGGTGGAGAAGAGAGAGTGTGATATAGCCAATTCAGTGAATGGGGATTATTAGGAGGCCATGAATGACAAGGGCCAGTAGAGGGAAATTGGCCAGGACACCGGGGTTACACCCCTTCTCTTTACGAGAAGTGCCAGGGGATTTTTAATGACCACAGAGAGTCAGGACCTCGGTTTAACGTCTCATCCGAAGGATGGTGCTTTTTACAGTATAGTGTCCCCATCACTATACTGGGGCGTTAGGACCCACACAGACCACAGGGTGAGCACCCCCTGCTGGTCTCACTAACACCTCTTCCAGCAGCAACCTCATTTTCCCAGGAGGACTCCCATCCAGTTACTGACCAGGCTCAACCCTGCTTAGCTTCAGTGAGCAACCAGTCTTGGGCTGCAAGGTGATATGGCTGAGGCTGTTTTTTGTCATCAGTTTTTTCCTTTCCTTGCTGAGGTCATTTAGAATGTTTCTCAGTTGCAGGATCCAAGCCATGCCTTTTTTTTTTCAGTCGCATCCAAGAAGAGTAGTGATTAAAGAATGACAAAATCATACTCTTGATGAACTTGTAAAGTATTCACCAGAACATGCCGTACCAGAAATGGAGGACCAGAAATAAATATCTGTTTTTTTCAAGAATGAATCCACCCTTAAACCTCTGGATGTTAGGTCAGCTGGATTATTGGATAAATTCACATACCTCCATTGTGTGACTTCGAATTTCAGCAACTTGCTACAAAGTATTTGAATCTTGAAGTCTTATTTCGAATGTACTTAAGCACAGACGTGCTGTCTGTCCAAAACAAAAGAATCCCGGAATTGCATCTTCAGATCCTTCTTCCAAAACTTGCAAGTGTGGCAGCTGTGAGTTCCAGACGAGGGATAGATCTTATAGGTGTCACTCTTGCTTTACTCATTAGAAGAAAGGAATGGGCAAGTTGTTGATTATTATGAAGTAGTAAGTAGGATACAATACCATAACCTCTCTCACTGGCATCCGAAAAGTGATGTAATTGAGCAGATGTAACTTCTACAAAGTTTTCAGGCTTCAAACACCTTCGGACCTTAAAGTTCTCAAATTCATTGAGTTCCTCCAACCAACTTGTCCATTATTGGAATGGTGCTGTTCCATCACATTCTTTCTCTACAGATCTTAATTTAATAAAGTATAATTTTGGCACGAAGAATCACAAGAGACAAAAAAAGAAACCCAAAGAAAAAAAAAAAAAAAAAAAAAGAGGTCTATCCTTTATGGTCACCTTGAACTTGAAGACGTCAGACTCAGCACACCACAGCACCCCCAATGCCTTTTCCAAAGGTAAATTGTCATGTTCCAAGTCTAAATTCTTTACTTTCTAGTCTCGGCCTTCCTCAGATATGGCATTCAACACAGTGCAGCTGTTACTTATCCATTTTGTTAAATGGAATCCACATCTGGTGCACATTTCAGTGAGCCTTTGGTACAACTGCACAGCATCTGAAGCTGTAGGAACAAATACAAGACAATCATCTACACAGAAATTATTGTAGACAATGTCTACAGTCTTGGCATCATATAGATCCTTATGGTCTTCTGCACACTTTCTCAATGCGTAACTAGAGCAACTTGGAGACATTGCTCCAAACAAATGAACCAACATTCTGTACTCTTCCAGACTGCCATCAATATTTCCTCCTACCCACCAAAGAAACCTCAAGAGATCACAATCATCAGGATGCACCTTCACTTGTTGAAACTTTGATTCAATGTCAGCCATTATGGCCATATATTCCATTCTGAATTGTACCAGAACACTCATCAGAGGACTAGTTAAATCTGGACCTTGCAGAAGATGTTCATTCAATGATGTTCCCTGGTACAATGCTCCACAAGCAAACACATCTCTGTTCTTTTGTTTTAGGGGATGATACACCCCATGGTGAGGTATATACCATAAACGTCCATCGAGTCTTTCCAGTTCTGCTGTGGGAACCTTTTCAGCATGGCCTTTTGAGATGATATTTTCCATAAAGGTGGTATAATCAGCATGAAAATAAGCATTTCTTCGAAACTTTCTTCAGAGATTTAGAGCATATTGTTCCACAATTGCTATTTTCCTTGGCATGACTACCTTTTAATTTCTAAGTGGAAGACCAATTTGATAATGCCCATTGATAAGTTTTGCAGAATGTGACACAAATTCCATGAATTGGTGATCTTCCTTTAACATTCCTAGTTGTTCCTCTTGAACACATTCAGGAAAGTCAGCCTTGAACTGTTGCTCCCACATCTTATTCAGTTTCATAACTGTGATGCTATTAACAGTCATGTGAGGAAGGTCTTCCTCCGTATGGGCTATTGACTTGACTATGAATGATCTGCCATGGCTCCAATGCCTCTGGCACATTAGCTCCAAACAACTGTTCTACGCCAGCATCAATTGACAGCAAACATATATGGCTTAAATGAGGCCAACAAGCAAGATAAAAACAAATCCCCTTCTTCTTCAAGAAATTAATCTTTTCTCCATAAGATTTTCCAGCAAGCTTTTTACAAGAGTCCAAGGCATGTTCTCCTTCACAGAAGAGACAGATTTTGTTCATAAACTTCTTACTGTATTCCTTTCCTCCAGGCATTGCAGTGACTGTAGTGGCAAAACTACTTCTAGATTTCGGACGAGGTAATATGGTATTTAAGTTTCTACCTCCACTAGGCAAAACATCTTGAATGTTTCCAAATACTGGATCCACAACTATCTTCACTTGTCATTCTATGAAGACAACAATATCAGAAAAAATAGGCTTGGTCATTGCATCTTTCCTGTAAATCATATGACACTATTCTCCATATTTCTCTGAGCTTATAAGGAAGTTTTGAAAGAATGGCTTGCATATTAGTGGATAGATTCAACTCATTCATGTAATGAATATTCTGCTTAGCATTGCAACAACTCCTAAGAAATAGGCTGTATTCCTGCAATGCCTTAGCATCCTCAGATTATATCGTTTTCCATGAGAGCCTTCTCAATGCATGCTAAAGCTATCCTTACTTCACTGCCGAAGTTCTTCTGCCGAATCTACCCTTGCAAAGGAATCATATGCTGACAGCACCTAACAAGCTCCTTGGGTGTCCTCTAGTGTACTGCTCCAGGAAATGCAAGAAATCTGCATATCTACTTGCTTTCTTTTCCACCACCTCTTCAAAGGTTTGCATAAAGTCGTGGTAACGCAATGGATCTCCATCAAAGAATGGAACTTCCCTCGGTGGAAGTGCTGGACCTATAGAGCAGCAGTCTCATTTTGCTTGTCAATAAGCTTAAGGATATTAAGGATAAGGACAAACATCCTGCAATCGTGATCCATGTTCATGTCCACTATAATGACTGATACTAGGTAATGCAGAATGGGTTGGCCTTGTTTTAGATCGAACAACTTGCTGTTGCTGTTGTTGAACTAGCTGAGTTGGAAAATGCTTTGAATTATCTGGTGTTACTTTAGTCTGTGTATGAGATGCAGGAGGATGTTGTGACACTGCATGTGAATTTGAAGGTAAAAATTATTCCACATTAGGATTAAGAGATTTGGTTCAAGTATTTTTTATCCTTGAGGCATTGATATCAGGAGGATTTGTAATTTCGCTTGGTTCTGATCTCACATCGCTATATACTTTAATTTTCTTGGCCACTGATACAGCGTTTTTAGTATCAAGCCTCATTTGTTATTTTTTCCTCCTCAGATCCTCATCTTCTTTCTGTAATGCATGTTTCATGCATGCCAACAAGGCTGTAATTTCAGCCTCAACCTTAAGGAGAGCAGATGCAATAGAAGATCGGCTGGATTGAGATCCATGAGTAGTTGTTGAGTAGTAGTTGTTGTATGAGAGCACAGCAGTTTGTGTCAGTGCGCATAGGAAAAGCACACAATTAGAATTTTTAAAAAGCACAATTCATTTTGAAACATAAAGGCAATTAAAATCATGACACAAAACACAATACTTTATTCTCTGAGGTTAATATATCCATTCTGAGACAGTCAGAAATTATTATACAGCCTAGAATGTGAGCAAAGAGCGCTTCCTCTATAATCACTAAAAGCTGTAATTCACTTCAGTTCATTGCAATCTCACGACGTTCTATTAATCAATGAAGCTCTCTACACTGCACAATCAACCTCTTATTTACATCGTATCTACAAGTTGTTATAATGAGAGGATTCGCAAGCTTGCAGAACTCAGCAATTGACAAAAACTCAGCGTTTTGAGTGGTGAGTGAACATTTGACGCTTTCCAGAACACAAATACAAAATGGAGAGTTTGCCAAATATGTTTCGCCAATATCAGATGGGGCCCCCTTATTCCCCGGGGCCCTAAGCGGCCGCTTAACTCGCTTATTGGTTAAGTCCGCCCCTGCCTATAGGTGCATTCACGCCATATTGTAATTACGGTAATTACAAGATTCCAGCTTGTAAAAAGCATTCACGTCCTCATAGAACTCATTATTACAGCTTGTATGCTTCGAGTTTTCTGAGAGCTACATTTTGTACCATGTGGCCGCTGTACCTCACGCAGAACCAGAGAAAAATGGTGGTGCTTCCAGTAGTAAAATGTAGATAAGCAGTTATGTCAGGATCATGGACCTGTTTTGTCGTGTTTTTGCCCCTGTTTCTGTTCCTATTTTCCCTTATTTGGTCATGTTCCTGTCCTCATTTAGTTTAATTAGTCATTCAGTGCACCTGTGTTCCTCCCAATTACTTTGTTATGTCATGTATTTAAGTTCCTGTCTGTGTATTCCTCCTCTGTCGGATCTACCAAGTTGTGTACGTGTGTTTACTCCAGTTCCTTCTGTGGATTTACCCTGTGTTTTGGATAATTAAAAGACTGTTTCGCTTATCCACGTCTCCGTCGTTCCTCCCAGCACAGTTCATGACAAGTTATTTCGTAATATTTGTTTTAAAACTTGTGTAATTGACTTTTGCCAAATGTTGACTAATGTCTTCATAAAAAGGTAATGTGAACATAAACGAAAGACATGCAGCATATGCTATAAAAACGGATAGGAGGAATAGCACCGAGTTGAAAGTCACGTGTTGTCATCTCGAAATTATGGTAATTACATGGCGTGAACGCAGCATAACCCCAAATGACATACCAAACCGGAAATTACACTTTCAAAATAAAAGACATAAGCTGAGCTGAGTACCAGTTTAAAGGGGTCATATGATGTTGCTAAAAAGAACATTATTTTGTGTATTTGGTGTAATGAAATGTGTTTATGCGGTTTAAGGTTCAAACATCTCAAAAATTTTCCACATAATGTACATTATTGTTTCTCCTCTTTCTACACTGCTCAAAACTCGTGTTTGAATCATCAGTGGCAAATCCTTTAATGGGGTCATAGGATGCTACATGCACTTTTGAGATGTAGACAAGAATGACTCCTAAGTGATTGAGGTGTTCTGTTGTTAGATGTAATAATGAACATAGCAGTCCTCATTTACTCCCGACATCTGAGCCGCTGAAGACGCAGTGGATTGAGTTTGATTTTGAAGGGAATCTTCAAATCTACATAAATGCATCTATGATCGCGCAAATCACTCATGATCCAGCCTCATCTACAGAAGAAGTGAGTACAATGTTTTGTAAAGAATCTTTGCAAATCGCCTTTCCTAATAATGTGCTAATTAGCAAGTTTCACGATGAATGTGGTTAAAGTAAACAGTCTCTCTGAGAGCAGCTTGGAAGAAAGGGGTGAGGTCAGCAGAGCTCATTAACATTTAAAAGAACATGCTACAAAAATCTGAAAAGAGCTGTTTTTGACAGGGTAAAACATTTGTTTTTTTACACTACCATACGATGTTACATACTTTTCATTAAGACCCTAAAGAATCATATCAACTTGTGGAAAATGGGCATCCTATGACCCCTTTAAATATGAAAACGTACTTACAGACTGTGAGTCAGAACAGCCGGCATTGTAGTCTACTCTCCCAGGATCAGGAAACAGTCCTCCATAAAATCCTCTCTTGGAAGGCCAAACTTCCAACGAAACACACAGCGCCTTCACAACATGGCAGATTGGCGGTGGCAGCAACAATAAAGTTACGCCTTCTTTCTTTGCGTGAACATTTGGGTGGCGTTATGCAAATCTTCCCACATCGTGACGCAGACATGTGGGGGCGTGTTTGAACCGAGGCGTTTTAGGAGGGCGTGGACGAGTCTTAACTTTTATAAAG
>NW_015537979.1:549673-550081 GCF_001515605.1 Sinocyclocheilus anshuiensis | reverse complement strand
ATCTATTCATGAACAGCTTGTAACACTCCAAAGAGAAAGGAAAACTTGAAATCGCATCAGATATGACCCCTTTAACTTATTTACAGGCTCACGCTTCACTCACTCATCGGAATCCCTTTTCTGCATAGAAAAAACAAAACAAAAAAAAACCTAACATATTTCTCACAGTTTCAAGTATATATATCAATTTTGAGTTAATATTTCACACATCAAAATTATCTGTCAGTGACATCACCTGATTAATTATTTTTACCATTATTATTATTTAATGTATATTTTCAGGCTTTCGTTTCATTTCTTTTAAATTGTTTTTTTTTATTTTGTTTGATTACTGGATAACACATATTCATCTATTTTCCATATTACTTGTCATACCATGGGCATGCTGGATTATACAGTATATATATA
>NW_015537979.1:540565-548642 GCF_001515605.1 Sinocyclocheilus anshuiensis | reverse complement strand
GAATACTATATATATATATATATTTTTTTTTTTTTTTTCTATCTCAGATCTTCTAGCCTACAGTATTTTGTTAATTTGCCACTTTTAAAGTTTTACCACTGTGCTTATTTCACACACATTTAATCTTTCTGGACTTTCGGGAAATCGGAAAGCAGACTGTCTAACACAAACACGGGACCGATCTCTTCCCTACAGCGTTTGAGCGATTTGTGTGCACACAGTCCCTGGCAGATCCTCTCTCTTTCGTTTTCATTTCCCGGAAGGATTCTTAATATTGCAGCGATTCGCATAAGAAGAAGACAAACTCTGCTGTGCAGGACTACGACTTTACGCGACACCACATGCTGTATTTGGTGTATATATCGATCAGCTATTGATTCAGTAATCAGGTATAAATATTGTAGCGAATTTTTAGAAGAGTTTGTCAAGTCTTGAAGGCTACAGAACATGAGTGACGCCTCCTCACCGCCACCTTTAATAAAGGTAAGATCCATGATAAACGCACAGCTCTCACTCACATCCAAATAATAGTAGGCTATAGTTCTATGATTGACTTTTAATTAGTAGTCAATGTGTTTATTAATGCCCACAACGAAGGAAAATACTTTAAATACATGAAAATCACATCAAACTGCTCACTTAAACAAATATTTTATCCAACTAGCTTTCTTTTTTTTGTTATTTTGTAAACCCTCTCAAATGTCATAATAAAAAAGTCAAATATTAATGTAGAGTTTTGATGCAAATTTACTTTAGTAAAAAATTAGGCAACAGTGCAAAACTGAAAATAAAAACTGTTGGGTGCCTCAAATTTACTTTCACTTTTGCTGTGTGTATTGAGATCTCAGTTTGTGTTCATACAGCAAGAGTCGATTGTTAAGTTTCTGTATTTTCGGATTCATTCATATCAATGCATTATTATACATCACTGAAAACATGGATTTTGAGAGTGAAGGACTTTTCTTTGATTTTTATTGAAGTACATGTTTCTTTCTGCTTTCCCTTCCAAGCTTCAGCAGAGCTGTAATGGGAACAAACCCCCAGTTTGCTCTCCGATTATGCGCGATCCTCAAAATGAACCTCCATTCGGGTATGAGACAGTGCCTGGTGAACTCTGCAAGCTACCTGGAAGACTACGTATGTTCTTACATGAAATAATTTACATGAATAGCATTAAAGGACAAATGTACTCAATGTAGCATAAAGCATTTGTCTTCTTATATACATGTATAAGTCTACTTATAGTCCAAAGCCATACAAAGTTTGGTGAAAGGAATTGACAGAAATTATTCAGTCAAAACCTAATGTCAAATTACATTCAAACGTGCAAATATTGTGCCTTGTGCCTGCATTACATTACATCAGTTTTAAATGCATGCAAATGCTCATAAGAAGGGGATGATTTTCACCCCTGTTTCTCCCCAAAGGGCTTCATATGACATGAAATATAGTAAGTCAGGCATTTGCGTACTCGTATGGTGTTTGTATGCCTTTTATTGAGATTCCGAGCCACTAAACACTGTCTACGTCCATTGCAGCCTCATCATTCTCCAAAATTCTCATAAAATTACCATAAAATAAAGAAATTCATACAGATTTTGAAAGACATGAGGGTGAGTAAATGCTGCCAGTGTTATTATTTTTGGGTGAACTAACGCTGTATTTTATGCTTGTAATGCACAGGGATCAATCCATCCTTGTGGAATAAGGAGGACGTGAATCTCTGGCTGCGCTGGGCTCAGAGGGAATATTCTCTGCGACGTGCGGACCACCAAAAATTTGAGATGAACGGAAAGGCGCTTTGTCTTCTCACCAAAGAAGACTTCCGTCTTCGCTGTCCCAGCTCTGGTGTGTGATACTGAAATGAATAAGTTATATTTATCAGTTTTGTACATATCTTTTATAATAATAATTTCAACTGCTGTGACAGGTGACGTTCTGTATGAACTCCTTCAACATGTGAAGCAGCAGAGGAGATGTGCGATCTTCAGCCCGCTGTCCAGCTCCAACACACAGTCACAACAGACGCCCGTCTCGCACGGGACGACAGGTGATCTATCTATCTATCTATCTATCTATCTATCTATCTGTCTGTCTGTCTGTCTGTCTGTCTGTCTGGCTATCTATCTATGTATTCATAAAGATGGGAGTGTTCAGCTAAGGTCTTAAAAGCAATCAAATTCATCCATTTTAAACAGTAATGCATGTATTGTTTGACCACTTGCATATTTTTATACAATTATTGGTTAACACTTTACAATAAGGTTCCATTAGTTACAGTTTTTCTCAGTCGCTTTGGTGCATTTCTCACGTATGTAATGACTCAAGCAATGAAATGAGGACTATTAGTTTTATATGGAATGACTATTCAGCATTCACAAGTATAGTTAATTTTGACTGACATGACATAAGCAAATGATAATGTTATAAAACAGCAGAGAGTTGTATGAAAGCAATTGATGCATGTCCAAAAGCATTTGCAATTTGTTCGAAGGAATGAGAAACTGCTACTATGATGTGCACAAATGACTAAATGTTGTGGAGGTTGAACTAACTGTTGTGCAAATGTAAATAGTGATGTGAGAAATGCACCAAAGCGACTGAGAAAAACTGTAATGTTAGTTAAATAACATTATTTAATTAACTAACATGAACAAACAATGAACAATACATTTATTACAGTACTTATTATCTTAAGTTAAGTTAATGAAAATACAGTCGTTCATTGTTAGTTCATGTTAATTTACGGTGCATCAACCAATGTTAACAAGCACAACTTTTGATTTTAATAATGCATTAGTAAACGTTGAAATTAACATTAAATAAGATTAGTAAATGCTGTAGAAGTATTGCTTATGCTTAGTTCATGTCAGCTAAATTAGTTAACTAATGTTTACTAATGAACCTTATTGTAAAGTGTTACCAAATAATTTGTTTGGTTATGAAGGTTTCATTTCACAGAATTTTAGAGCATTTTTAAGTAACAAGCCGAGAGGACTCTTCCTTATTCAGGATATTCTTGTGCAATCCTCTATTATGGGCATTTTGATAAATGTCTGACTTCCTATTTGAACAAGTGCCAGAGAATAAATGAAATGGCTTGCTGAAGCTTGTAGCAAACACACCGTTGAAGGAATTGAGCCATTGTTTTTGCTCCAGTCCTTGAAAAGGGAAACATTTGGCATATCATACTTACCTAACATTTTATATCAGTATTTTATAGTCCTTTATAACTCATTCTGAGGGGAAACACACTGATCTGCTTCATTTGTGTAACATGGTGTTAAATAACACCCATTTCTTTATGCAGGAGGGAATTTCCTGGTTGCAACGCAACTAGAGCTGTTGTCAGTAGGTGTGGCTAAATTAGACCTACCTCCATTCAAACAATATAGTACAATACATTTCATTCATATTTGCCATTTTTCAAGACTTGACTCTATATGAATAAAATGTTCAATTGTTTTGCGGTTACAGCTGTAAATAGCATTTGATAATTGGTCTTGCAGGTCCTTATGGTCCCTCAAACAGAAGTGTTCCTGTTTGTCCCGTGAATCCAAATTCCTGGGTGTTAACAGCTAGATGCAACACAGATGAGAGCCAGGAGAGGAAACCTTTGTCTGCTGACCCTGAGCATTCACATGGCATGCACAGAGGTCAGCGCTTAAACCCCAAAAGGTCATGAAATCAAAGCCCTGGGGATAGATCTCATTTTATTAAATGAATAGTTCACCCAAAAATAAAAACCTGCTGAAAATGTACTCACCCTCAGGCCATCCAAAACGTGGATGAGATTGTTTTTCTTCAGAACAGATTTGGAGAAATTCAGCATTCCATCACTAGCTCAGCAATGGATGCTCTGCAGTGAATGGGTGCCGTCAGAATGAGAGTCCAAACAGCTGATAAAAACATCACAATAATCCACACCACTCCAGTCCATCAGTTAACATCTGGTGAAGTGAAAAGCTGCATGTTTGTAAGAAACAGATCTATGAAAACTTTTTTTAACTTCAAACCATCGCTTTAGGTAAAGATGTTTTTAACCTAAAAATCACTTGCTAAAGTCCTCTATCCATAATATTGCATAATATGTCTGAATCAGGAGAGAAATATACACAGATCAAACACGGTTTTCTAGTGAAAACAGTCCAAAACTGTTCTAAACAAGTATGCCAGTGGATTTTGATGTGAGAGGGATATTCTGGTTATTCTGATGGTTACTCAGGTTATTCTGACGGCACCCATTCACTGCAATGGATCTGTTGGTGAGCAAGTGATGTAATGCTACATACAAATCTTTTCTTTTGAACTCATCTTCATCTTGGACGGTCTGAGGATGAGTACATTTCCAGCAAAAAATTTTGGGTGAACTATTCAAGACTAGATGCAGATATGAAGATGTACAGTATATAAAACATTTCTGAGAATGCTTATTTTGTAAGTCTTTAGGGGTTAATCTTTGAACTGCAATGGGTTTTAATGGGTTTGTATTGAATAAAAATGGAAAATATTTTATTTTCGAGCCCCACACATGAAATGTAAAAGATGTTGTAGACATGAATTAAGAATTTGATCTCATGATTCAATTAATTCCTAGTTTTAGTTAAACCATGGGTTTTAGTTTATCGTATAATTTAAATTAAAACAAGGGAACAAATTAGTAAAATATGACCAAAATGTACCTAAAATGAGGGGATGAATGTGGCCAACATGGACACAAATTGGACACTAAGTCGTGGGAGCAAATTTGTGGCCACAATATCTATTATCTTTCTTCAGCATGTCATATGCTGAACTCTGTAAAAAATGCTTACATTTTTGTAAAAGAATGTTACAAGTGTAACATTTAATGTTAAAACTGCTTAAAGTGTACTGAGGCCCCTAATGAAAACCACTGATACAGGATATAGATGAGTTTGCTTAGTACTAAAGTAAAAAATTAACTTTGACCCTTGAGATTCTATAGCTCTCCTTTTATTTGTATTTTGCAGAGCTTTCTCGTCATTCTCCTGAGGAAAAAAATCAACAGACATCTCCAGACAAAACCAGACAGCCTTTAAATGTTTACTCTAGAGATGTGCCTCTCAACCTGTCCAATAAACCTACAGGACCTGCAAACACCACACAAACCTCTGAGGCTAATGGAAAGATTGCAGGTGCTCGTGCATTTTGTTTCAGACATTGAAAACTGGTAACAAAATAATATATGATACCAGCCATTGGTAATGGAGAAAAAAAAATACCGGATGTCAAAAACCATAAAGGAATGTCTTTTCTTCAGTGTTGGGCAGTAACTAGTTATATGTAACAGTGTTACGTAATTTAATTACAAAATGAATGTAACCGTAATCAGTTAGAGAGAAATATACACAGATCAAACACGGTTTTCTAGTGAAAACAGTCCAAAACTGTTCTAAACAAGTATGCCAGTGGATTTTGATGTGAGAGGGATATTCTGGTTATTCTGATGGTTACTCAGGTTATTCTGACGGCACCCATTCACTGCAATGGATCTGTTGGTGAGCAAGTGATGTAATGCTACATACAAATCTTTTCTTTTGAACTCATCTTCATCTTGGACGGTCTGAGGATGAGTACATTTCCAGCAAAAAATTTTGGGTGAACTATTCAAGACTAGATGCAGATATGAAGATGTACAGTATATAAAACATTTCTGAGAATGCTTATTTTGTAAGTCTTTAGGGGTTAATCTTTGAACTGCAATGGGTTTTAATGGGTTTGTATTGAATAAAAATGGAAAATATTTTATTTTCGAGCCCCACACATGAAATGTAAAAGATGTTGTAGACATGAATTAAGAATTTGATCTCATGATTCAATTAATTCCTAGTTTTAGTTAAACCATGGGTTTTAGTTTATCGTATAATTTAAATTAAAACAAGGGAACAAATTAGTAAAATATGACCAAAATGTACCTAAAATGAGGGGATGAATGTGGCCAACATGGACACAAATTGGACACTAAGTCGTGGGAGCAAATTTGTGGCCACAATATCTATTATCTTTCTTCAGCATGTCATATGCTGAACTCTGTAAAAAATGCTTACATTTTTGTAAAAGAATGTTACAAGTGTAACATTTAATGTTAAAACTGCTTAAAGTGTACTGAGGCCCCTAATGAAAACCACTGATACAGGATATAGATGAGTTTGCTTAGTACTAAAGTAAAAAATTAACTTTGACCCTTGAGATTCTATAGCTCTCCTTTTATTTGTATTTTGCAGAGCTTTCTCGTCATTCTCCTGAGGAAAAAAATCAACAGACATCTCCAGACAAAACCAGACAGCCTTTAAATGTTTACTCTAGAGATGTGCCTCTCAACCTGTCCAATAAACCTACAGGACCTGCAAACACCACACAAACCTCTGAGGCTAATGGAAAGATTGCAGGTGCTCGTGCATTTTGTTTCAGACATTGAAAACTGGTAACAAAATAATATATGATACCAGCCATTGGTAATGGAGAAAAAAAAATACCGGATGTCAAAAACCATAAAGGAATGTCTTTTCTTCAGTGTTGGGCAGTAACTAGTTATATGTAACAGTGTTACGTAATTTAATTACAAAATGAATGTAACCGTAATCAGTTACTGAGAAAAAAATGTGTAATTAAATTACAGTTACTTATGAAAATAACGATAAGTTGAATAATATTGATTTGTTGCTTTGCCTGTTTTTGATGTGCACAATGCCTCCTGCCATTTAAAGGCTGTTTAGTAAAGTGATGCTATTCTGATGCATTTGATTGGTTCTCTTGTTTGAATTATTGAGTACATCAATCCACATTGCCACCGAAAGCTTTAGGCTACAACCTGTCTGAGAGTTGATTAACTGATTAACAGTTGAAAACATTCGTTAGCAATTTAGAAAAGTAATCAAATATAATGTTACATCATTTTAATAAAGTAATTGAAATAGTTACACTATTTATTGCATTTTAAATAGGGTCATCTGTAACCTATGTTACATTCACAAAGTAACCTTCCCAACACTGCTTTTCATTAGACTGCAAACTCTTATGGGACTATGTGTACCAGCTGCTGTCGGACAGCAGGTATGAGGCCTTTATACGCTGGGAGGATCCGGATGCCATGATCTTCAGAGTGGTGGATCCCAACGGACTGGCACGACTCTGGGGCAACCACAAGGTACTGCAACAGACCAGACCAGCTCATGTCTTCATTGCTTTACGTGTGACTGATAATAATTGGGTCTGTTTGTTTGTTTGTTATTGCAGAACAGGGCCAATATGACCTATGAGAAAATGTCCAGAGCATTACGCCATTACTACAAGCTCAACATTATCAAGAAAGAGACAGGCCAGAGGCTGCTCTTCCGGTAAGTGGAGGCACTCAAAAGGCATTTGAAGTACATTTGTAATTTTTTATTTTTTTTGTACTCAAATGTAGTAGTCGGGTAATATGGGAATTTCTGTCATTAGTTGATGGTGATGCTAATATGATTCCAGTATAATTCCATGCTATTAAATGCTACATATCCTTTGTTAAAGGGGTCATATGATGCTGCTAAAAAGAACATTATTTTGTGTATTTGGTGTAATGAAATGTGTTTATGCAGTTTAAAGTAAAAAAAAACACATTATTTTCCACATACTGTACATTATTGTTTCTCCTCTATGCCCCGCCTTTCTGAAACGTGTCGATTTTTACAAAGCTCATCGGTCTGAAAAAGCAAGGTGCGCTGTGATTGGCCAGCTATCCAGTGCGTTGTGATTGGCCGAATACCTCAAGCGTGAGACGGAAATGTTATGCCCCTCACATACTGTTGATGCCGTGTCCCGGCCGGAGCGACGAGACAAACACATTAAAACCCATTATAAACGAGGCATTTGTTGCATCCAGTGGGGACATAATTACTGATTATAATGACTTATACTGTCTTTTTACGCGTTGCGTTGCATTGCATCGCGCCGCGTAAACATAAAACCATGTCTGCATTTGTGATCAGAGAAATGACAAACAACAAGTGCTACTCTACACTGCTCAAAACTCGCGTTTGAATCATCAGTGGCAAATCCTTTAAATATGAAAACGTAC
>NW_015537979.1:535808-540344 GCF_001515605.1 Sinocyclocheilus anshuiensis | reverse complement strand
GAAGCGGATATCGTCCTCTTTTGGAAGACCAAACAAAGTAGTTTCGCTTTCACAAAGAAGCACACAGCGTCTTCACGACATGGCTGCAGCGTCAACAATACTACAGTGAGAATAAAAGTTACGCCTTCTTTCTTTGCGTGAACATTTGGGCGGCGTTATGCAAATTTTCCCACATAGTGAGGTAGATATGTGGAGGAGTGTTTGAACGAGCCGTTTTAGGTAGGTGTGGCTGACTCTGAACTTTTATAAAGAATATCTCTTTGGATTTGAGACTTTAGTCTTTGCAACTTTACAGATCTTCTTTATGCACCAAGAGCTTGTAAAACTCCAAAGAGAAAGGAAAAATTGAAATCGCATCATATGACCCCTCTTGTTAAAAAAAATAACTTGTAATTATAAAGAAAGTGAATTTGTAGTGTACTACAAATTTTAAAAAGATTAAAAAAAAAAACTGTTCTTTCAGAAAATATATCACTGGTAATCAAATAAAAGGCTGGTAATTAAATTTAAGTGTACTTGAAGAGAGTACACTTTCCTGATTATGTTAACACACTTAAAACTAAACTTAAAACAACTAAAAATTACAGTTTGTAATAATGTCAAACGCTTTACATTTTAAATAATTATGTTTTAATTTTTTTTTCTTTAAACAATTGCACATATTTTGATGCATTTACTAACATCCTAAAGCATATGTAAAATACTTGATTATAATTTTAACTGTAGAGTTTTTGATATTACTTTTAAAATTAATATATTGTAAATATACTAAATTGTAACTTCATCATTACAAATGTGTAATTACAAATATATTTAAATATTTGACATACATATTAGTATACTATAAATATCGGATTTCAAAGACAATAGAATTATGAAATTACATATAAAGATGTACTTTAGTCCTACTTCAATCAAACCTGAAGTTCAGCTAAAATGATTTAATATACATTTCAGTTCACACTTGTGTCCACATTTAAGATATTCTTAAGTATGTTTAAGTATGTTATTTATGTATTACATTAAATTAAATTACAATTAATTTAAAGCCTATTTTAGACTAGACTTATTCGGAATTCACTAACATATTTGTAATTATCATTGACAAGGATTCAGTGGATTTTTGAACTCACACAAGGGGGAGCTAAAACTGTTAATTCTGTTAAACTGGGCATTGTGATCTCAAAATGGAAAATATTGGCTTGGCCCATATTATGTTGTACAGTCATCATATGTTTTCAAACACTCCCTTGGTGCTGCAGGTTTCTGAAGACCCCTGAGGAAATCATGCAAAGCAGGTCAGACCGTGGAGAACCGTCAGGGTCTCCTGATAGTCCTGACTATCAGTCTCCAGACTGCAGAGAAGACGCTCTGGAAGTATCACCTGTATCGACTCCTACTACACTGAGCCCCAGCTCTGAACACAACTTCAGCATATCACCAATCCCATAACATTCACTCCCACATTCTGATCCAGGATCAGCTTTAGTAATGAATTAACCTGAGTTTATTAGAATGGGAAACCCAGAGCTGATCTTCTGTCAGAGTAAACGTCCAATGCAGCTCAATGTGAAAAGCCATCAGGAGCACCAGAGATGGCTGATATCCTGTAGAGGTTCCACAGGACTCTATTTTAGGATACGCTCAGTTTAAGAGCCACACCACATGATTTTGACTCAGGGTAGTAGTGTGCAGTTGTTTGTTGTTAATATGTGTTAAAAGCTGAATGACACTAATTTCTCAACACAACAATTCTGATTGATTCTCATAGTTGATGATTGGAGTTGATATGAAATTTTCTCTCAGGTTGTAAAACTGTGCAATGTTATTTTTACAGATTTGTGAACTGCACTGCATTATACTATACTTTACTGTAACAGCATTACATTGTTGCTTTTTACCATTAATCGAATATCATTAATAATCTACAGAATGAAATCTGTGAATTCATTAATCAGCTATTAACTGTATAAAGGGAGTTGACAAATAAGATGCTCATAGAAGTTTTTTTTAGGTTAAAATGTATGCAATTTGTGTTTGATTAAATTTGATTATATTTTACCATTTCTAGGCCTTTTTCAGTTTTCTTACAGTAAATAGTTCTCTATAACAAACAATTGTTTATAAGTACAAATATTTATTTTTATTTAATAAAATATAGGTGTATAATAATTATAAAATAATTAGAAAAATGTCGATGAATGGGTCAATGCAATGAAATACCATCTAAAGCACATGCAGACCCACTAGGAGGCCTCCAAGGGGAAATTTCAAAATGGCTTAAAATTATTTAAAGTACTGTAAGACAAAACAACTAAAAATTTGTATATTTCTTATTTTAATTTACCCCCTCTACAACATTTTTTTCTTTTCTTTAAAGAACCAAGGTTCCCACTGTCTTGGAAAACCTATATGAGGAATTTAATTCTAATCTAATTTTAAAATTTTGATTTCTAGGCCTGGAAAAGTCATTTCAATTAATAAAATCCATATGCCCTATAGGCTTTTTTAAAAATCAATATAGAACTGATTTTTCTGGTTATGCCAAGCTGTAAAATATTTTATCGGGTAGAAATTTTGAGTAAAAAAATATTATTATTCATGATTTTTTTTTATCCTTAATCCTCATCCAGTAACTCACGAACAACTGGAAAAGTCATGGGGCCTTTGGATATTGCTGTGGCCAATGGGGGGGCCTTTGAGTCAAAATGGGAACCATTTATCTTAAAAGCAATCCGTTCAGCTGGGGGAAGTGACATCACTTGTTTATTGCTCACGGCAAATAAGCCCTAGCTGTGGGAATGGTAGGTACATTTACAATTATTTTATCTACATAACATCTAAGTTTTGGAAGATGAAGTTGATAACTTTAAGTTTCAATTTAAGTGATTCATAGTCTTCTTCTGGGATCAGTTTTTCCTCTTAGTGTGCGTGTGTGTGCTTGAAATCTATGATTGGTTTAGCTAATCTAATCTAGTCATGATTGTGCTCATTTTAAGAGATTTTACTAAATGTCAAGCATACACTCTAAAAAATGCTGGGTTGTTTCAAAGAGATGTGTCTTTAATCTAGATTTAAACAGAGAGAGTGTGTCTGAACCCCGAACGTTATCAGGAAGGCTATTCCAGAGTTTGGGGGCCAAACGCGAAAAAGCTCTACCTCCTTATGACTGCTCTAAAGACCACAATATTGCAGACATTTACGTCTGATGCCCGTTGAAAGTGTGCAGACACAAATATAATAGGCCTACTTTAGACATCATGAAGTGAGGAATTGATTTGAGAATTTGATCTCCTCAGTGGCTTCACATTATTCATGGTATCCCAGAGGGGAAGGAGGGACTTCTGTGGTTTTTAATAAATTCGTTTTGGTTTAACAACACCATGACCATATGTTTTTATACGTTGCACTGATGCTCCTCATCTAAAGTTATTTCGAGCACTGAAGAACTCATATCATCTGACATTGAGGAGATCGTTCTAGTCATGTCTTCGCCGTTATGCATTCTGTCTAAAAATGAGAACCTCTCTGTGTCTTTCTGTGGTTCTGGCTTTCTAGCAACATACCAGCTCGGTGCTGCGCAGAGTCTTTTGGATAATGCGGCCTGGATCCTGCAAGGAGCTCCGAGGGTCTACGGCGCGTCTGCTGGTTCCCTCGTCGCTGCAGCGGTCGTCTGTGGCTCCAATCTAGGTAATCTAAGATCCTTCTATCCATGACCTTCATTCACAGACTAGGTTTAGTGTTGTACTTACTGTGAAGATTGTAGGTTCAAATCCCACCTAAAGAGGACCAGATTGGTACTGGGTTTAATGTGCTGTAAGTCACTTGGATACAAGAATCATGGCTTATAACTGACTGTTAAACGAGACTATAGTCATTAAATCCTCCTTTTCTTCTCACAGGACGTGTGCGAGACCAGCTTCTGGAATTTGCGTGATTTACCAAACAGCATCCGCTCGGTCTTCTCAGTCCCACGGTGGATATTTTCCGGTGGCTGGAGGTCACACTGCAGCGCTGTCTGCCTGATAACGCACACACTCTGGCCAGCGGCCGTCTGCACATCTCCTCGCATCTCTGATGGAAAAAATGTCATCGTGTCAGAATTTCATTCCAGCGATGACCTTATAAAAGTAAGTGTTCATTCAGGGTAACATTTTATAATAAACTATTCGTTTATTTATAGTCTATAAATTGTATTCTCTACATTGTTAATACATTAATAGGTTGTAAGATTATGTAATAGGTTACAGTGAGTTGTTCATTTATTGTCACGTTAGTTATTATTGTTTAATTAGCTCATATGTAAAGAGTTAGTTGTTTTATCTATTATAATGTTTTATTATCTATTTTATTATAATGTTTTTTTAACAACTTGTTAACCATACCTAACTCATGTACAGTATATAACTTATGTTAACAAGTTGGAGCCCACTTCAACTTTTAGAACGTTTTATTAATTAAATAGGTTACATGTGAGGAATAAAAGTTATTCTCGTAATATTTTGACTTTATTATCTTTTTTTTTTTTTACGTGGC
>NW_015537979.1:520515-535745 GCF_001515605.1 Sinocyclocheilus anshuiensis | reverse complement strand
ATATATATATATATATATATTTTTTTTTTTTGTGAGTTATCCTGTGCATAAAAAAAATTAATAATAATAATCCCCAGAATTATTAGTAAATGAGACACAAGATCCCTGTTTATGCAACATATTTCAGTCTGGATTGTATTATGAATCTGTTACAATATGATGCAGACTTTGCAAACAGGCTGTTAATTAAGAAAAGGAAGTTGAAAACTATACTGGGCACATAAGCGCTCAATTGCTCATTTCACATATGAAAAAATATGGACCATTTAATTCTAAAGAGAGGGTGGAAAATCTGATGAGTACTAACATTATAAGTGAACCAAAGTGGAAAATTAAATAATAAAAAATGCATTATATGAAACTATTTATTGGCCTTGCATGTGGAAAAAAAAACATCTTGGAATTTTAAAAGAGCTCAAAAAGACAAAAAAAAAGTGCATTCTTGCAACCTCAACCAATTACACAGCTTTGCCCTTTTTTGCTTCCTGATCTGTTTTTACCTGTCTGTGGGCCGCACATATTTGTGTGAAGGAATCCTGGAGGTATCGATAACCAAACCCCATGATTCGACCGACCGTCTGGCTGCACAATCCAGCCACATTGGCAGTAAAGTCCAGGGTGAAGGCGAGTCTGACCAGCTCAGGAGAGGCGTCTGTGGTCTGGGGATCTGCGCTATGTAGCGATCAGCGAGCTGCTGGAAGGAGCTTTAAGACAGTTTCTGGAGGAAGTCTTGGACACTCTTGCTCCTGCTAATCTAGAACGAGAATTACACAGCAATGTTATGAGGGGATCTGGCAACATTTATTGCTGTTTTCTAATATGTAGGATTATGTGGATTTTTACAATGTGTGGCAAAAGAGAGACTGTGTGAGGCACGTGAACCTAAAATATCAATGTAAGAAAATGAATTGGCTGCTTGGTTAATTATTTATCATTATACAAAATCTAAATCTAAAATATGAATACAATTATGCAAAAATATCTGATTGCGGAATGCTGCGATTGACCACTCACAATAAAGTTTCCTAAAAAGCCATGATAATTAAATAGTACATTTGCATACAGTGGATAACAGAGTTAAATGACTGAATGTTATGCCAAATGAATAATAATTAAACTTCAGTTTTAACTCTTTCAATTAAATGAATCAAGGTTGAAATGCTTACTTTTTGATCAATACTATCTCTGTACTGCTTCAGCAGGCTAATAATCCTCTCTGTAGTGTCATCACCTGAGGAGACACACGTGTGCACATTTGCAATTTGCAATATGAAGCTTAAATTTAAATAAGCTTTGAAAAATAAATAAATAAATAAAGTCATGTTTTGTAGAGAGGTCACCTGAAGAGCTGCAGTCTCCTACAGAAGCAGCAGAGGGCAGCGGAGCACAATCTTCTTTTGGACTGAAGTGAATCTCCTTCACAATCAACTCCAATTCTTGTGACATTTTCTCAAAGTATGTATTACTGGAGTCCACGCTCACTACAAACAGAGGAAAGGAGACAAGAAATGATTCACATATACAGTCGTTTGGGCCATTTCTTAACATTTCAGGTTACAGGCCTGTTCACACCAACACAAAAGGCATAAAAACGCTAATTTCCTCATGTGATTTGTCTGTTCAGCCCGATGTGTAAAAATGGCAGACGGGCAGAGGGAAAATGCAGATTTCAGATTCTGGCAGTAGGCGGTGGTTACAGAAAAGCAGAAATACCCCAGAACACACACCACAGCACTTCCATTTCTCACACTTGTCACAAAGAAGAAAGGAAGTCAAACATGTTTTACATGTTCAGATTGTTGTAATCATTATTATGCTTATCAGTCTAGACCAAATCTAAAAAAAAATCCAGATTCTTCTTCTGCTATTCACTATAGTGATTGTCATTGGTCGATTCTGTCATGTGACAAATAAACAAAAGACTTGGAAGGTAAACTAATCATTTGTTTTTCTCATCATTTATCGTTTGAAGTTTCTATTTTGGAATACGATCAAAGATTGTGTATGTGAACATGTATGGGGAATTTGTGTATTGAAAATTATAACATTTTAACATATTCTGTTTAAATTTAAAAAAAAAAAAAACTTAAAAAAATGTGGTAATTTTGTTGAATTAGAATGAAAGAGAGTCGTGCAAAATGATCCAATCTTCCCATCCTTAATTCAATTTCGCTTAGCAAAATAGTCCATTTGTAAGCACCACAAAGTTGCAGCAGCGGCTCTGTCGTTCCAAACTGATAAGTTGTTAAAAAAAACGGATTCATTTTATGGCTCCTTCATTACATTTTCTGGTTACCTGGACCTTCAGTAGAGGAACAGAAGCCTTTCAGGTTTCAATAAAAATATCTTACTTTGTGTTTTGCAGAGTAACCAAAGTCATATTGGTTTGGACAGACATGAGGGTGAATAAATTATGACAGAATTTAAATTTTTGGGTGAACTATCGCATTAAAAGTGACGTCTCGCTCTTCTACACATCTTCACATGATATGAATTCACAAGTCTGAGTTCACCAGGGAACATTAAAGGCAAAATAACTGAAATAATAAGAGCACAAGTATAGATCTGGAACTTCTTCAAGTCTGTCTAAATATCATTTAGTAATTGCAATGTCTTCTGGTCCATATCCTTTCCTTAGGAAGGTGTGCTAGACACTGATTAATGTAACATAAAAATACTATACATATTTATATATTTTGCTATTGTATTGTGGAGTGACACTTTCATAAACTTTTCTATACTCCTCCGATTATATAATGGTAAATATTACAATATCATAGCACAACAACAGTGATCAGCAATAATGATAAGCCTAATACTCACAATAAAAATAATAAGGTCATATAGATCATAACAGTCTCGGAGGTAAGAAGTGGATTATCCTTCACCTGAAATGTTTGTCTTTTCATCCTGAAATGTGAGGCAAATGTTGGATCACAATAATTAGGAACCACAGTTTCCACAAATCCCTTCACTCGATTGGGATGTTCTCTTTTATTCTGGAGGGCAAGGGCAGTGACTGTAACATCAAGCGTATTTTGCAGTATTAAACACGTATTAATACCGATTTCATCAGGCTCTGAAAATTCTTCAAAACGAACACAAAGAATGGCCTTCTCAGCTGCCTGCAACTCTTGCGTCATCAGAACCACCGTTTCCATTTAAAAAACGTTTTGCACCGTTTTTGTCGGGGCTGAATGCAGCCCAGGTCTGAACTTTGTGAAATTCGTATGAGCTTACGTTTCCGGTCTACCACATTAACATATGTATTAAATAGAAGTCAATGGGATAAAATGTGTCTTTATTCAAACTAAAATGTTTATTGAACAAATTCCCGTAATCTTGGTGTGAAAAGAACTTTACTTGCTCCCTAAATGGCACTTAAGACAAGCTAACGTAAGCCAGAATAATGGTCTGTTCACACCAAAAATGATAACTATAAAGATAACTATAACAATAATTATATTAGCATTAACACCAATATAGGGCTGCCACTAACGACTGTTTTTATTTCGATTAATCTATCGACTAATTTGTCGATTAATCTAAACGATTAATTTCCCACAAAAAAATCAACCATTTTACTTTTTAATTTAAAAATTTCTATGAAATCCTTTTTTTAAAGCAAAGGTAAAGTGCAACAGAGTGCAAGAATCAAGTGTCCATCTCATAGTCCAAATCACTGAAAACAAAGTTCAGTATTATAGTGTAAGAATGACAACATGTCCACGTCTTCTAGTCTACTAATAATACAATTATAATCCAAAAACACTTTTTAAAGGAGTATTTACCAGAAATGTTATTTACCAGAATTTATTTAGAAGAAAAATGTAAATGTGCAGTATTTCTGGAAAAAAAAAAATATTATACATTTTTTTTTAATAAAATCAATTAATTGGAGATGCTTTTGATTATTAAAATTGAATGGAACCATTAAAATTTTTATTTTGAAACCGCGATGTATTCTCCTGAGTTTGCATAGATTTATAAATGATTTACCTTACAAATCTGATGAAATGGAGCATGTTGCGTTCCCAGATGAACGTTATAATAAACCCAAACTCACAACAACATGCAGAGATGGAGTTTGAGAAGCTACACACATGTAAATGATAACAGTTCCTGTGGAACTACTGTGAATGGAGCCGCTGTGTGACGCATGTACTTAACCTACACGCATGTAAATAATTAAAGCGCATATACTGTATTAGAACTGCATCGCATATAATTACTTAAATCGTAGCGTTTGGGAATTCACAATTATGCTTAATTATGATTTTTAAATGGGTTTAATATATCATGCAGCCTTGGGAAACAGTCTAATAATGTGTTTTACGGATTCTCGTCCGTGAAATGCGCCACTTCCGGTATTTTGTCGATTAGTCAACGCGAGCAAAATTAAGTCGAGGATTTTTTTTTAAATCGAATAGTCGAATAAAATCGACAGCCCTAAACCAATACATAATAGCATTTAATATGTATTTTTTTGTTGCCTGCTGCTTTAAATGCTCGAGCTCTTTAAAGGCAGCTAGTTCCTGTTTGGCTGTCAATGCTTCTATCTTTCATCAGCTAGAAAAAAATCATTCTAAAGTGATTCTAACGTCATCGTTCCTCTGTATCATTATCATTACAGCTGTGATGTGGACTTTCCTATTCTCAGAACTAATGAAATAATTAAACTGATTAAATGAAAATAACTCACTCATTAAAACTTTGAAGTTTTCGTTATAGTTATCGTCCTTGGTGTGAACGGGCCTTAAGTGGCTAATTCTTCATGCTGACTGTCATTAGTGGCCGAACTATGAATTGGCCAGACACGTTCACTTGTTTTTATTCACAGGGCTATTAAAACTGTCTGGCCTGTCAGCTTCAAGACTTATCATCCGAAAGCCCCTCCACGCCACCAGGAACAAGAGAGGAGTGATTTTGTAACGACTCTCTTTTCTCATCATTTTGATTGTTAAAGAAGATCCTTCTCAGAGAGTGTTTTTTCCTCACAGTCTCACTGAGGCCAGGTGAGCCCTTAAAAGAAAAGTGAAGCCCCCGTTCTACTGTATATCGTCCAGAGTCGGTTTCTGTAACTCGTTCTTCTTTCACTTTGGGGTCAGTCTTCTTCTTAGAAAAGAGTTGGAGAAAACCTCTGAAGAATGATTTGGTTTTGCTGGGTGCTTTCAGGCTCTTACTCCTCGTAACAAATTCTGGTGCTGTGCATTCAGGGCACTCGCTGGTCCTCAGGAGCCTCTCTACGGACAGACGGTGGGTGGAGGTGTCACTGGAAGCCCGTCTGGACTGCCTTCCTGGTTTAAGTCACTTGAGTTGTTTCGGCTGATGCTTCCTGCATCCTTCATTCAGGCTGAAGCTCCGCTTGACGTATGTTTCTAACAGACATTTAGCACACTTCTGATCCAACAGCAGCAGCTGAGAGTTACGAGAAGCAAGCTTGGACATGTTTGTACTCTGCATCCACAATGTCTATAAAATAAAGCAGAGTAATACTGTTACAACCAAGATTTTAGAGCACTTTATGTTTCCCAAATACACACAATTAAACAAAATCTTTTCCATATTCTCATTTTTGCTCAATTTTCTTATTTCATTCCAAGCTCTTAATTCACACACACACACACACACACACACACACACACACAAAATAATTATTAAATATAAATGATGAAGGTATTAGTAAATGTTTCTAACTGCTTATACAAAAGCTACAGAAACACTCAAACATATACATTATGATTTATAACTAACTATACAGCCATAGTTATAATAAAATAAATATTAAGTTCTTAGTTGATTATTTTAACACATTTCCACCAAAATAGAAGAGTTGGTTAAAGACGCATTAAAACCGCTGTAAATGGCGAATAATGGGGTGTTTTTGGCTTCATGCAGTAATGTTTAGCAATCAAATGATATAGTTTTGTGTTTGAGCAAATCTAACAGTTAAAATGAAAGTATATGTACTTGTCTGTTGAAAATATATATTTTTTCTTTTGCAGACCTTAGAAAACAACAAGCACACCACATGCAGCACATGATGTAAGACTCTCCACATGATGGCGCTGTTCATTCAAATTAAATTTTCCCTGAATTTCTAATAGAAGAGGCTCTAATGGCTTCCTCTCCTGTTGCCTGACAGACATAGTGCATCTTTGTTTACCTGTATTGGATTATTGAGAGAGTTCAGTTTTCTTTGAGCATTGATTGTAAATCTAAGAGGTTTTTTTTTTATCTTCTGAATTTAAAGAAACTCATTTGCATTGCAGAAACGATGTAGGGCATGTTAAACTACATGCCGCACATTAATACTTAAGGTTATGCTTTCGTTTAAATAGACGATTGTATTCATGTTATCACATGACTTTCCACATGTTTTCATATAAAGCTTCTCTAATTCCTCTCCACAGCATGCCTTAGGCTATATGAAATATTTGGTTATTTTATTCTCTTTATGCTCGAGATAAACAAACAACTCCATCATCACAGGTTCTTCAGGTTAGTTCCTGACCGTCCTTTAAATTGACAAACTATCGGACACCTTATTTACTTATTCCGTTCCATTCCGATAACATCAAACCACTTGATAACTTGATGACTGCAGAGGCCTACCACAGCAGAATTCAATCTGGCTGGCGAAACATAACCTGTGCTTACAAAGACTGTGGTAGAGCAGATATTCAACTTAAATTCCCTTAAGAGACCATACGCACGTCAAAATAGGGCTTATTATGAGATCCTGTGTCTTTCTGGCATCTTTCAAGCAGATATAGGTCAGGAAACACCGTTACCTCTAAGTCACCCAAGTGAATAATTCACATGAGTTTAACTCAACTCCAGTAGTTTAATTATTCAGAAGTTGGTTAACACTAATGTTAGATTTGCTTGATGTTGGTCAGCCAGGGAGCTAAAGGGGACATCCTGCCTTCTGTATTTAAATCAATAAACAACAACATGCATAATTCTAAGTGACGATTTATAGACTTTTAAGTGCATGGAGTGAAGACTGCAAAATTCAAAATGTTTTTGATCATGCGATTTGCAGTGTTTCCTCAAACAGAGCACCCAGTCCCTTGTGAAAAAGTTATAAAGAGCACTTACTATGCAAATAATATACTTTAAAATGTAATGCTTTTAGACACTTAAAGGAATAGTTCACCCAAAAATGAAAATTGACTCACCCTCAGGCCATCCAAGATTTAGATGAGTTTGTTTGTTTCTACATTTGGAGAAATGTAGCATTACATCACTTGCTCAGCAGTGGATGCTCTGCAGTGAATGGGTGCCGTCAGAATGAGAGTCCAAACAGCTGATAAAAACATCTCAATAATCCACAAGTAATCCACACCACTTCAGTCCATCAGTTAATGTCTTGAGAAGTAAAACGCTGTGTGTTTGTAAGAAACAAATCCATCATTAAGGTGTTTTAACTTTGAACCATCACATCTGGCCAAAAAAAACATAATCCAGTGAAAAAGTCCATCTCCTGTTGTCTCCTCTCACATCAAAAGCTGTTTTTGGGCTGTTTTCGCTTGTAATCAGTGCTTTATCAGTGCATATTTCTCTCCTGATTCAGACGAGACGACTTTTTCACTGGACGAAGCAATATTATGGATTATGGACTCGTATTTTAGCCAGAAGAAACGTTTTGAAGTTAAAAACATCATAATGATGCGCTTGTTTCTTACAAGCGCTTCACAAGATGTTAATTGATGGAGTAGATTACTTGGATTACCATTTGGACGCTCATTCTGATGCCACTGGCAGTACACTTTAAAAAAAACAATAGAAATAATTATGAAATTACATATAAAGTTGCACTTCAGTCCTACTTAAGTGGGTCAAAAAGCACTCTTAAGTTCAGCTAACTGTATTTAATATAAACTTAAACTATAATACATTTAATTGTAGCTAAATAGCATGCAACAATCAGATTGCACTTAAGTTTATTATTTCCGTAATAAATACTCATTTTAAAAGTATGCTTAAGTGTATTTCTTTTTCACAAGGGTAAGTCATCTGGGTGTCTTTTGCCAACTGTTTTATGAATACTATAAATTCAGGCATAATGCACATTTTTTGCAGACTGTGTAGTAGGAAAGTAAGCATGTGGACATAAGGAATGCATCTTAGTTGGCATTATAATTTAGGGGCAGTCTTTTTGTCTATACCTGCATAAAAGGATGCCTGCTTATAGGTTTTGGACTGAGTTGGGTTCGCGTGGCACGAGCAGGGTGTCAGGGCGTGACAAATTGGAGAGCTATAAAATGTTAAGCAGCCATGACTCGTCATGACCATCCCTGTCCTCAGATGTGCTCTGATGGTTAAGAATACATGAGAACAGGTAAGCAGAAGTGAAGAATGGAAAAGACTGACTTCTCTGTGTTTTCCATTCTCCTACTGTCACGTGAGGCTGAGCTTGGAATAGCATACTAGCTATTTCTGTAGTATGCAGTATGTACACTGAAATAAAACTGGTGTAGAAACAATTTTCACTCAGAAATTGTGCAACTTAAATTGTGTAAACTTAACAAAGAATTCAAAAAATAATTAAAAAACAAAAATAAATCACATTAAGTTAAATGAATGAAATATGGAGTTTTGGAGTAGAAAGACTGAAAAGGTATTTTTTTTAATCTGTAAAATGTGCTCCAATAATCATTGTTTAACTTACAATTTTTGCAGTGTACTCTATACTCTTCAAATGTTCTGTACACATGGAATACTCTGAAATGTGAGGTATATAGCAGAGCACACTTCGCAGGTAATGCATCCCAGAATGCAATACATCAATATAAATAACATCAAAATAATATTTAATATATCTGTCTCTGTATAGGATCCCTGGTTTTTGTGACTTGCAGAGACAGTCTGTGTTTTTATAAAGTATAGGGAACCAAAATGTTGGATTTGATAAAAAAAAAAAAGTGTTATTGTTCTTTTCAAATGTATGCATACGGTTGGACAAAAACTCATATAAAACGTCAAGGAGAATTCAATCATATATATTTACAGTGTGACACATTATATTATTATATTAAAATAACATAATAATAATAATATCAATATTTAGAAAAAAATATATAAATATAAATAATATCAAAACAATATTTAATATATCTTTAATATCTCTTTCTTGACTCATATGATCTGATTTGCTGAATTAAATGTGCAACAATGTGACACCCAGGGTAAACTATTTAATTATAGTTAATTAAAACTAAAGCTGAAAATTGAAAACATTTTCAATACTTTTAAAAACATAAACATTAACTGAAATAAAATAAAATATAAAAACTTTTTTTTTCATTTCAGCTAGTTTCCAAGGCAACATTTCTCATTTCTCAACTTAAAAGCACAATATGTAATTTTTGCGCTAGAGGGCGCGTATTCAGAATAAATAAATAGACAAAGGTGTAGTTTGATGACGCTGTGACTGAGCGTCACCGGTCTATTAAAACGCACAACATATTAAAGCGTCTTTGGTGTTTCCGGAAATCGAGGGGTTATGACGTCATTAGCAGGCGACACAATGACACTATGGACACGGTCTGTGTCACTAGTTAAAATTGCTTATTTCTCTGGATTTAAACATTCTTCGAAACATTTGGGATAATGTAAGTACACAAGTCAGCAAAATATATAACACTGTTATAGTGGTTTTTGGATATTTTAATAAAAAAATCGTACATATTGTGCCTTTAAGTACTATCATAAATAAAAGTAAAACTGAAATAAAAATAATAAAAAAAAGAAGTAAACATATATTAAAAAACAAAAACTACTACAAAATGACAAAAACACACAACAAAACCACTAAAACTTTAACAAAAATAAAAATGAAAATTATAAAAATAAAAACTGATTCAAAATATTTATAATAGTATCTCAATCAATGATACTAAAATAACAATGGACTGACAATAATGTAGCACATTATCATTTGAAATGTTTATGGATGCATATACTTTTATAAAAAAAATATACAGTAAAATACAGTATACTATGAATTTATACTATGTAATTGTACATTAAAAAAAGTTTAGACAGGGTGGTTTTCAGTACTGTATTACAGTAACACATAGTAAAGACCTCACAACCCGTTTTGATCATGTGACAGTGGGAATTAAGGCCTCTTGAGGGATGAGATTTTGTGAAACACTATTAAAAGCACATCAGTGTACCTGCTTAGAAGCGTCTCTCAGTGGAGTGGAGGGAAATCCTCATCAACATGACCTACATTCTGTGGCAGTGGGTGGTGAGCAGTGAAAGACACAGACCCCAGGCCCACTGATGAATACTCACAAACCCATGTCCAGGAGGATAGGATAACATTTCAAAATGAAATAAATTCCAGACTCAAACTGCCATAAAAACATACAGTTGAGGTCAAAAGTTTACATATGCAGAAACTGCAAAATGTCAATTATTTTACCAAAATAAGAGGGATCTTACGAAATACATGTTATTTTTTATTTAGTACTGACCTGAATAAGATATTTCACATAAAATACTTTACATATAGTCCACAAGAGAAAATAAAAGTTGAATTTATAAAAAAATAACATGCATTTTGTATGATCCCTCTTATTATATTAAAATAATGAACATTTTGCAGATTCTGCAAAGTGTATGTAAACTTTTGACCTCAACTGTACATAATAATGACAATATGACAAATAGACAGCCGTGATCAAACATATTTACACTTTAATAAATAGCAAATGTTTCACCTCAAGTTATAAATTTACTTGTTTCTCTTTTTTTAAATTACATAATTACATAATTTTTTCCCCTCATCAGTTCATCATTCATTTGACATGGGACTGTAAGCCAAGTGTCTTTAAAGATTAATGTGGAGAGACTAGGTTTAGCAGAAAGAAACGAGAAAGAATTTCAGCTAGGTCTCTTGTCTGCTTGATTACAATCTCTGCGTATCGCATCGCTTCCAGTAACCAGTCAACAAGTCAAAGTCCACGAGTCCAGAGTCATGGCCAAAATCTTGCTGTTCTTTACAGACAGTAATCAGCAAAGCAATCTCACGTGCCCAGGCCTCCTCAAGTCCTTCTCCCAGGGTTCATTTACTGGAAAACCCCTGTGAAGCTTCATTAGGTTGTTGAGCGAAGATCAGCAGTGTTATTTTAGTATCACTTATATACTATCTTGAATTAGATTTTATTTTTGTATTTTATTTTAAATGTTAAAGTTTCAGCATTTTTTATTTTATTTTTTCATTTTATGTAATTTAGTTGTCTAATAAACCTGTCATTGTATATTATGAATATTGTTGGCGCTGTGACTAATTGCTTTTTTCCCCCTCTTTTTAAGTCACTTTGGTTAAAAGCATCTGCTATATGCATGAATGTAAATTTATTACTTTTTAAAATTTGTATTTTATTATTTTTCATTATTATTTTATACTATTGTTATTCTTAGTTATTTTAGTACGTCAAGTTAAACTAAAGGAAAAATAAATGTTGCCTTGGCAACTAGACTTTTTTAATGTTTTATTTTAGTTTTTTTTTTTTTCTCCCTGGGTCTAGTTTTACTTTTACTTTTAGTTAATGATAATAACCCTGGTTCATGGCACTTGTCAAGGCACGCTATAGCAATTTTGCAAGGTGCACTTTAGAAAAAAAAAATTCTTACATTTTCTTACAACTCAATTTGTACAAATTTGCCACTTTCAACAAGATTTAAAATAGTTACATTTTCTCATGAGACCGAGTTGGGCTGGTTGTTAAAATACTGAGATTAATGTAACCGGTTACACTTTATTTTAAGGTGTCCTTGTTACAGTGTAATTATACATTTAAGTGCTGAGTAATATTAATTAACTACATGTACTTACTATATGGTTAGGGTTAGGATTAGGGTTTGACTTAGGGTTACTTGCATGTACCTATGCATGATTAATTGTTATTATAATAGTAAGTACATGTAGCATGTGTAACAAGGCCACCTTAAAATAAAGTGTTACCATATAACCTATAATAATTGAGTGACCACAAAGGTCCTGTATGGTACTATTTACTGACCAGTCCCGTACTGTACATCCCAGTTGTAGTTTTCCATCACACAAGTCCATTTGACAAATTTGTAGTTGTGTGAACTGTGAATGTCTGTTCCAGCTCACTGTGAAATGCTGGAAATGATGCACACCTCTTTGGCCAAGAAAGCAAGTTTTATAGCAATAAGGCTGGGATTACATTTTCAGGCAATCCTTGCTATTATAATTCATAATGATGTGTTTTTTAAGGAGATTATTTTGCGAATAGAAAATCCTCACCCCCATCTGACCTTAATGTTTGCATGTGCTTCCAGCTGGCTGAAAAGGAGCCTATGTAATCTGTCAGACATGTTATTTCAGAGTTTATTTATTTATTTATGTATTTTTTTTTTATGAAAATAAATAAATACTTTACTTTTAATGAAAAGTAGAAGTAGAGACAGATCTCCTGCGAAGACCTTGTCAACTAGACAGCCATCAGGACGGGAACCAAACAATTCCTCTGCACAATCTGACTTGTGTTGCAGCCTGGAATTAAACCACACCATGCTGGTTTCGTCTGGCCAGAGGAGAACTGGCCCCCCAACTGAGCCTGGTTTCTCCAAAGATTTTTTCTCCATTTCTGTCACCGATGGAGTTTTGGTTCCGTGCCACTGGTTTTGGCCTCTTATAAGTCCGCTGCTCTATCCAGATACACCAAGCCAATCCAGATACACCAAGCCAATTTTAAGTCTTTTTTTCCCAATTAGTTGGGGGCGCTTCATTTCTGGCAACATTGTTCATTTTAGTTGATGACATCACTGAATCAACAATGAACTGACCTTAACTGAAAAATTGTTGTTATTGTCATCTTGCATTATTGACAAACTATTTTCCTGTTTGACACTGTAAAGCTGCTTTGACACAATCAGTATTGTATAAAGCACTATATAAATAAAGAAAAAAAAAAAAAAAAAACTACAATACTACAAACTACAAAAAAGTTACTACAATAATACCAGTAAATATTGTAATAACATTTCTGAATGTTACAAAAACACTTTGCATATATTATATTATATTATATTATATTATATTATATTATATTATATTATCTCTCTACTAGTTATCTTTAACTGTTTATTTTAACCCATTCATCAGTATATACCTTGTCATGACAACTTACTCATTCATTTTTAATGTACCTTTTTCATAACTATTTAATGTGACTGATTTTCGATGGCTGGTTTAGTGCGGAGGATTTTTTCCTGACTTGTTAAACTTTCATGAGTTCACTCCATCTTTAACGAGTCTCTTTGATGGAAAGTTCCGTATATCTGCAGAGACCAGTGTGTTGAGATGGTTTAGTTTCTTGTAAAGGAAGGTCTTAGTTATTTTTGGCTTGGTGTATCTGGATAGAGGAGCGGACTTATAAGAGGCCAAATATGTAATATGTCATATTTACAGCCCAGCCACATGAGGAACTGGAAATGGATGGGTCACCAGGAAGAACAACTTCCTGCATTTCCTCAAAACTATAGAGAAATATGTCAGCACATACAGTAGATAGCTATAATTGATTTATATCGCACTGATCTTAACGCTTTTTTAGAATCAATATAATGCAGAATGTTCGACTGTTAAAGCAATAAAGACTGTTAAACCCAAAAATGAAAATATGCTGAACATATACTTACCTTCAGGCCATCCCAGATGTAGATCAGCTGTTTGGATCTCATTCTGACGGCACACATTCACTGCAGAGGATCTATTAGTGAGCAAGTGATGCAATGCTACATTTCTCCAAATCTGTTCTGATGGAGAAACAAACTCATCTACATCCTGGACAGCCTGAATTTTCAGCAGTTTTTTTTTTTATTTTGTGGTGAACTATTCCTTTAAGAGCTTTGTTGTTCTATATTGTAGAGCATGAAGTCTGAGTTTACTCATAGAGATAAAGAAGAATGATTCCGTCAGACGGGATACAAGGTAAAGTAAAGATGGGTGTAACATAAATATTCTGAATCTCTGATTAAACATTAATTATAGTTTGTACTAGGATCTGTCCAGTAAATTGCATTTTTTTAGTGCAAAGCTAAACTTAGAAAGCGTCTAACTTAGAAAATTAAAATTGCATTACATTACAAAGAGCCTACTGTACAAGAACAAGAACAGATTTCAACTTTAAAATCCGTTTTTAAGAATACATCTATTTATGTACATCATGAGTTATTTCTGGCATATGAGGCAGCTGAAACAGAAAGAAAAAGTAATGTCTCCTCTCCTCTCAATACTCCAGTGATTTACATCAGCCATAAGAGGAGTAGCTGACATCTATAACCTGATGTCACGTAGTTGTTAAAATGCATCTGAAATATTCTTACGTTTCCACTTAGGCATGTGTTGACATCTGTTCTTCACAAGTATGTGTGCCATGCACGTACACACCACACACACACACACAGAGACACACACATACATAAATGAAGACATGGCATGCTGAATAGTTGCATTCCTTGTCTTGTCTAGAGGTTACAGTCATCTTTCTCTCACACACACAAACATACACACAAATGTGTTCATCGATTATTTCAACTGGATTCACCATAGTTCTGTCTTGATAGCACTTCTAAACAGACAGAGATTGAAAAGGTCATAAAACTTGTCTTCAGCACCTGAAAATTTAATGACCTACTTCAGCAATGAAAGATGGAGCCTTTCATTTTCATAATCAAAGTAAAACGATATATACACATACCGTTCAAGAGTTTGGGGTCTGCTTTTATTTTTTTTGAAAGTCTCTTATGTTCACCAACCAAAGCTGCATTTATTTGATCAAAAATACAGTAATATTGTGAAATATTCTTATTATTTAAATAACTGTTTTCTATGCGAATATATTGTATAATGTAATTTATTCCTGTGAATAATTCCGAATACCTCAAGCGTGAGACGGAAATGTTACGCCCCTCACATACTGTTGATGCCGTGTCCCGGCCGGAGCGACGAGACAAAAACATTAAAACCCATTATAAACGAGGCATTTGTTGCATCCAGTGGGGACATAATTACTGATTATAATGACTTATACTGTCTTTTTACGCGTTGCGTTGCATTGCATCGCGCCACGTAAACATAAAACCATGTCTGCATATGTGATCGGAGAAATGACAAACACCAAGCGCTACTCTACACTGCTCAAAACTTGCGTTTGAATCGTCAGTGGCAAATTCTTTAA